>NW_006361475.1:0-697 GCF_000327345.1 Myotis davidii
AGCACACCCCCTGCTGGAAGCCTGACTTTTTACCCCTTCCTTCTGATGGGCTCACCCTGAGTTTCATGGACAAATTTAAAGGAATGTTTATTTCCCTCTCTTCAAGTCGTTTGCTGTACAAACATAAGCTAAGTGTCTGGGATTTTGAGGCTAATCAGAGCCTGGAACATTTAAAGCTTCTTTTGTTCTTTGATTTTAACCAACTAAGTAGGAGAGAATGGGGAAACAGCCTCAGAAGCTGAATGGAAGGAGCTGTGGCACTTGCGTGTTGTGATGCCATTATCACTTCCTCAAGTCTTAATGCTGGGGATCTTTAGCTTGAAAGCTGACACACCAGGTTATAATGGTCTTCCAGCTCTCTCCATAGCATGCTCAAGTCTCCCTGTTTTTAAAGCTCTATGGCTCTCTTTTCCAGCAGGTAATTTTGCGGACTTTTGCCTAGGGGACACAATTCATAAACTACATTGGACTGTATCATTGCAAAAAAAAAGCTCTTTGAATGAGCATAAGGTTTACCTGACACATATTAGAGTCTGACCTGACCTTTTTTTCTTTTTCAAACTCTAAACTTAAATGTGATTCTTTGACCTCTATATCTTGCTTTTTGACCTCAAGGAATTTGAAGTTTTATGTTTATCAGGTAGCAGAAGATGTCTGTTTAGATGAGTGGATAAAAAAAAAGCTGTGGCACATTTAC
>NW_006361476.1:0-698 GCF_000327345.1 Myotis davidii
AAAAAAAGGTTCCCCACCCCTGAATTAAATGACCTTTGCAATTGTCTTGATTCCTATCTTCTAAGGAAGAACATTTAATGGAAGACCCTGTTACAATTTCTGAGACAATGTTATCTCTTGCTCTTTGCCATAAAGCTACCATTGGTTTTTCTAGCTTGGTTAAGCCCTCTATCACTAGCCTCTCAGTCCATTTAGATTACAGGGCCTGACAGAGCCGAACTACAATGTTTAAACATTTATGTTTGTTAACTGGCTAATTTAGGCCTTTCATCTCTCTCAAGGTATCTTGTTAAATAAAGTAAGAAACAGCTAACATATACCTCATATTCTGAATGATGGGCTCCATAGCTAAGGTAAGAGAACTCGGCCAAATATTTTGCCATGGCATAACAAGGGTCATCAGATTTCCAGCCTGCAGAATTTATTTTCTTATTCCATAGTCACAAGCAATTAGCCAATACCATATATTTTCAGCTTTTGTATGATGGCACACTAGTTCTAGCACCAGTTTCCAAATAAGTTAGGGCACAACCAAGTGGCTAGGACAAAGAACCACTAAAATATAGTGGCTCAAACAGACAGACATTATTTTTCTCTTTGTCATAGCAAAACAGAAGTAGTCTCTCTGCTCATGAAGTTGTGCTGCCACCTTTTAGTACAGCGGTTCTCAACCTCTGGGTCACGACCTCTTTGGGGGT
>NW_006361477.1:0-697 GCF_000327345.1 Myotis davidii
AATAATAGAACAGTAGCATTTCTTGACTGCTTACATCTGTCAGTATTACACATGCCATTACGTCTACACATGCCTTATAGAGACAAATGAAAATGTATTTACTTGGGTAAGAAGTAAATAACAGCAGTCAGAAGTATTTTAAATAGAATATTATGTACCGATTTATTACTCTGCTTACTATGTGTGAAGAACTATGCTAAGTGACTTTTATTAGTATTTAAATATGTGGTATCTTATTTAATTCTTGTATCAATTCTGAAGTCCTCTTTGTTGTTTTACAAATGGAGAACTAAGATGCTACAAAAATAGCAACAGTAGCAATAACAGCACCTGGCAATAAATATTTGGCAAATGAATGAAAGAATAAGTAAACAAACATGCCAAAGATCAGTGAGACAACTAATAAGTGCTCATCTCTAGATTTAACAAAGTCTGACTCTTAGCCTGCACACTAAACAGTGAAGTAAGTGATGACATTTATCTATGTAAATACAATGTATTCCATAAATGAAAAGATTTAAATAACTGATGGATTAAAACCAGCTTCATTGATGAAATTATAAGAGGAATGGAGTGTTGAGGATAAGAAGCAAGTCTTTAGAGTCAGAGATCTGATTTTAATCCTACTTTTTGTATTTATCTATATAATAAAAACCCAGTGGTGGTAACGCTGTAACAACCAAAGACCAGTCACCAG
>NW_006361478.1:0-697 GCF_000327345.1 Myotis davidii
CACCCTCAAAATTCACTTCAATATGTTTCCAGTTACCTGACACTTGAAATTGAAGATGTTCTGCCACTCCTCTGGTGTACAGACACATTTCTCCCAGAGGAGAACTTCCCTGGTACATCTCTCTCTGGGCTCATTTGAAATCTTACTTTCATTGTGGCTCTGGGAGCCAAAACATAGTGAGAAGAGACATTCCTGGTCAGGCAAGTGTTCCAGGTACAATCAGTACAAGAGTTTCATGACAAGGAAGACTCATTCCTTTATTCGGGGGCAAGAAGTTGATTTAGTAGACTAAGACCCTTTAAGGAGACTTAGAGGCTAAAAGTTCTTATCCTCGATTATGTCTGCTCATGTGTTCCCATCCTATCTCAGTGGCTCCCTCCTCCTCTAAGTTCTCTTACTCTCGCATAAGAATCCTGGAGGGTCACATCACCAGTGTTGCAACTCTGTGGAAATTGCAGTTGGGACCTGGGCTTAATTCTCAGCTTATCTTTCATGTAAGCTTCAGAAGATTAAGGCATCATTCAGGTTGTCTTGGTGGTCCTCTACGTTTTTACAGATGCCCTTGGTTGGGCATAGCTTCAATTTTTTTTTTTCAATTTGTCCACTTCTCTGTGTGTACTCTCTAGGTCCATCAGATCTAGACAGCCTACGCCTTGCTTATTGCACTTATTGCTGTAGTTACAGTGACTCTGAATCA
>NW_006361479.1:0-699 GCF_000327345.1 Myotis davidii
TTGTGTAACTATGTACTTCTTATACTCTTTATTTTGATCTCCCAACCTCTTGGAGACAAGATTTTTTGTGGTATTATTGTTTCCCCCTCACACCATAGTAGGTGCCAATCAAATGAAGCTTCCCTCCAAGCAAGATCTCTCTGATGGGTGAGCAATCAGGCAACTTGAATCAATTTTTAAATCTAGTCACATGACATGTAAGTTTCCCCCGCAATATCCTTTTCTTAGTAATAATGACGAACCCTTCCAACTTCTCCTTCTCTAGGCTTATCAGTGACTGCTATTAAATGTAGATTTCATCTGATGAGATATAAAAATGAGCCATGAAGGTGGAAATCTGTAACTGGTTAGGAAAGTTGAATCAATTTGGAGTAGAGCTTTCATCATGATGAACATGGGTGGAGGTGGACAGGTCATGGCTGAAATGCCACATCTTTTTGCTGTTCTTACCAAGATTTAATAGATTTTCTTAAATAAATGTTTCTCTATTTCATGTTTGCCCATATAACAATTTTCAGAGACTTTGGGTATTTTTATAATTTTCACCATTTATGGTTGTTTACTGGAGAAAGGAACCCAGCAATGAGATGTCTTGTGTGGAGTTTCTGGAACAGATAATGAATGCTGCTCATCCATTATAAAGTCAAGTTCTGATAGCAGGAACACATTTTTTTTTATCTTTAATTTCTTTATTGGTTA
>NW_006361480.1:0-698 GCF_000327345.1 Myotis davidii
TCATTGATGTTTCTATCTATCTCTCCATCTCCCATCCTCTCTGAAAAAATAAAAAATAAATAAAAATAAAAAATTAACTAACCTGATTTAACACTATTTTAAAATAATAATGTAACATTGTAAAGTAGTATTTATCACACAAACTTAAAGGTATTCAACAGTAATAAATATAATTTAACATTTTCAGATTAAAAGGAGGAAGAGTTGCAGAAATTATTTCATATCTTTCAATTCCTGTTAATCTCTGAAAAGTCTTCAGTAAACACAAGGTATAAGGGAACTTAGGTTGTTCAGAAAGCATATATATGATAAAGTTTAGGTGAAAATTCTCTATGATCAGCAATCAAGAATGATGCTTATTAAGAGGACCACATACTGGAAGTGTTGGCAGTGTTCTGAAACACAAGTCACTGAACTACAGAGCCAAATCATAAATATTGAAGATGTGATATAAGAATGTACATAACCATTTGATATGTGACATAAAAAATGCAAAAATCTTCATTATCTACAGATCCTATATCAAAAAATAAAACTAAAACCACTTGTACATATATGTGCTATGGTCATAGTTGGCCAATCCTCAAAGGAAAGAAACACGGTAAAATTGAGATTATATATGTCATATGACTCAAAATTTTGCCACTCTGACACAGACAGTTACATATAAAATATTATTTTCTCTATTTCTTTTTTTT
>NW_006361481.1:0-698 GCF_000327345.1 Myotis davidii
TGATTAGATATAAGCAGGACTCCTCAATTCCATGAACCAGAGTTTGTAATCTGTAAAGCTAGCGCCACTTAAGAAACCCAAGATTTATCACCACTCCAGACCCTGAGACTGATCTGATCTATATTCAGGTAATTATTAAAAAACCCTAAAGGAAGTTCAACATGATCTGCCTCAAGGCTTGTCACTCTCTAACTTTGTACTTTCTCAAATATCACCTTCTCAGTGAAGACTTCCGCACCACACTATTTAAAATTCCAAACGTATCTCTCCCATGACATTCTATCTCCTTTTTTATTCTCTATAGAGCTTATAAAATGCCAAATATTTCACAAATTCAACTTGTTTAATTTTCATCTCTCCTCACCAGAAGGTAAGCTCCACATGGGGCAGTCTAATTTGGCCTCTTTTATTCAGTAACTAAAGCAGTGCCTGGTAGAGGATAGACACTCAAAAATATGTTTTTGAAATATCATAACCTTCTCCTAGTAGCTGGATTACTATTTTACCATTCTGTGTTACGTCTGTGCCTTCATTTCTTACCCAGTACCTCCCTACGTCCAACACTAGGGTACAACCTTCCTTCCCTGTCTAAATACTTTCCAAAAATGTGCCTCCTACCCTAGTCCTCAAAACCACGCAACCAGCTTGCTGGTACTTGCCATCAAAGCTCCTTTTTTAAATATATTTTTATTGATTTC
>NW_006361482.1:0-698 GCF_000327345.1 Myotis davidii
GTAAAAAAAAACATACCCATGCACACCAAAAACTAGGAAAATGTAAACACTTTTCAGAAATTATTAGGGAGATGGCTAGAATACCTGCAGTTTAGAAATTAGATTATTTAGTTCTTAAAGGAAGGCTAGAGAACTTGAGACCACCTAGGTAATATATCCTCATGTTTTTAGTTTTTGCCTCAAATGGGAGAGGGATGAGGGGGCACAAAGGAATGCTTTAGTTAGGGCCATACGATTGACTATAAGTGATGAAAATTCATCTCAAAACTCATGTTTTATTGACTCATATAACTAAAAAGAATAATTATGAATCTGACTTTAGACACAGCTGGATCAAGGAGTTAAAATAACAGGCTCAGACACACTCTCCCTCCATCACTCAATACCCCTTTGCCTCTCGGGCTCTCCACACATGCTGGTAAAGATTGACTCCACATTTACAGTTGACCAGGTTAGCAACCATAGTAGAAAGAATGCTTCTCATCTCATTCTGAGAGACAGCACTCTTGGGTTGAGTCTAATTAGCCTGGCAGGACTCACTTCCTATGCTAAATGAATCCCTGTGACTAGAGGGATTTGCTTCTTTAATTGCTTAAGCTTTGGTTCCACGCTTTTCACTATTTCCAGAGGGTAGGGTCATCCCCGTCTAGTACAACATGTACCTGAAGAGACTGTTTAATTGTCAAAAGGAAAAAAAA
>NW_006361483.1:0-698 GCF_000327345.1 Myotis davidii
TGCATATTACCCTTTTATTATATAGGATAACTAGACTTAAGTCCCAGTAGACCCTTACAGGTAAGGCACAAAAAAGTGTGATTCATGAAGAGGCATACTACATTCCAAAAGATTTTAGTTTTCTAATTTATACAGACAGAAATCTGGAGAATATGTGTGGAAATGGATATTAAGGATTTGAGATAGTCATGGAAGGAACATAATGTTGGATAAGGCCAAATGTATTGATATAGACCCACTAAGCAAGGATTCTGCATTTAAAGATGCACCCAGATTCCAGATGATACATCATCCATGGTGAGTGTGAGAAATAAATTTTTCAAGGAAGCCCTGGCATCCTTGAAGAACTCTGTGATCACTCTTCTATGTAGAACAGACCTTACAGTGGGGAATGAGGCTACAGAATTGGTAAACCTGAAAGTAATATGAATAATTGTGTCCCAGAGTAGCAGAAGCCAAGTGACAGCATGCAACTGCCAAAGATAAGATAAGCATGGCTGCTGTAATGCACAGCAGAATCAAGGCAACACTCATCATACTCTGACAAGCACGGACTACGAAATTGACTAGCTGAGCAAAGTGTTCCTAGAATTAAAATAGTTAGGAAGCCTACTACATTCTTACTCGATCTAGGTAAGCAGAAGAGTTTTTGTTCAAGTGAACAGCAGTCTAGCCCAGCGGTTCTCAACCTGTGGGTC
>NW_006361484.1:0-698 GCF_000327345.1 Myotis davidii
AACAATAGCCGTCTGGTGTGAATGAATCAAAATCATGCCTGTTATTTTGTCAGATCAGCAAAAACAAACAGACAAAAACACACATTTTTTTGATGTGCCACAGAATTTTAATATATATTTTTGGTGTGCCATGAGATGAAAAGGGTTGAAAATTACTGCTCTGCAGGATAGTAAGTAAAATAACAGCACATACAGGAGGTTCCTGGGAGCATAGAATAGAGCATTATTCATCTTTTGGAGGGATGGAGTGGGGGAGGGGATGGAGTTTAATAGCTAAAGTGGGTTTGAAATTATGCATAGAAGTTTATCTAGAGGACAAGGGGTTCATGTCATTTCAGGCGGAGGAACAGTATATACAAAAGTGAGGAGGAACATAACATGATCTCGTTGAGGACATTCAGGGCCCTTATGAAAAACAAAATGGCAAGAATGGGCTTTGGACTCAGATTAACCTGGGTTTGAAGTCTGACTCTAATATTCATTAGCTGTGTGTCCGCGAGCAAATCCTTGGCTTCTACTAGTCCATTTTTCTCACCCTGGCAGTGTTTATATGAATTAACTGATGTGACAAGATGAACGATTTTGGCACAATGTTTGACACAGAGTGTACATGCAAAAAAACAAACGAAAAGTAGATTTATTATCGGTATGTAGCAAAACAAAAAAGTTTATGGGGCAAAAAGGATGAAGAAAGAAGA
>NW_006361485.1:0-698 GCF_000327345.1 Myotis davidii
TACCATCACGTAGTGAAATATACGATTACATTGGTATCAGCTTTTTTCCAATATGATCGTCTGAAGTCAGGATATCGCCACCTGCAAATGCCCTATAGTTTCCTTGATATTCAATCGCTAATGTGTATGGGTGGCCAATAATCAGGCAGTGAGAAATTATACAGTGCTGCTATCTCATTAGTTTTTTTCTGTATAAAATTAACCATTTCAGAGCCTCTCCAGAAGGCAAATAGCATCAAGATAATTGGAGGATATCGAGGATGACAGTGTTTAGAGCGGTCATTCTCGTTGATCCCCAACAGATGATCTACTCTCTTAGTACTGGTTATCGCATGCCAATTCGGAGATTCCTCTTCTACTCCTTCTAATTTTCTGTCAGAGAATAACAGCTTTAAATGTGTCCCTATTGTAATGCCTTTAAAAACACCATTCAATAAATATCCCACGATTTTGACGATATGAATTTCTCTCTACTGTAGGCAAAAGTCCCGAAAGTACGTTTTGCTACTAGATTTAGTTCCAATTGATCCTCCAGACCATGACACAACACAACTGTTGTCACTCAGATTGACACCGTCATCAGCAGCATGATATTTGTTGTCGCCTAAGTACGATGATACTTTGTTGTGTACGTAATCAATAATCATATGTCCAGCAAAATAAGGTGATGAAAACTCACTGTGTGTGTTGTTGAGGAA
>NW_006361486.1:0-698 GCF_000327345.1 Myotis davidii
CGCTGTCCCATCCCTCCCTTTCCCACTCAGGACCTTCAGAGGAAGCCCAGTTGGTGTAACTGGGGATGAACTTGAACTGCACAGTATTGGCGTCACCAACCCCAAACCACCCAAACTTTTCCTGTGGTTGGGATTTTAAAAGTCGGGAAATGTGACAGTTCTTAAGGACCATTTCAACAACTGGGTCTCATTCTCATTGTGCCCCATAGCGTCGAAGAGTCGATCTGAGCCTTTAGCCCAGGGAGCTGCAGGCTGATCAGCAGGGAAGAAACTGAGCGGGCTCTGCAGAAACATTCAGCCTGCACTGCCTCTTCTCCAGGCTCCCATCTCGGGGTGAGGGCTTTGAGAGGTTCCCAACAGCCGTTTATTTTCCACTGCAAGTTTCCTCGGCGCTGTTCCTTGCTGATGACATAGGCCTGTGACAGTGCCGAGTACAATCGTTCATTTGGGCGTTGGATTTCTTCTTCTGTGTGTTGCAGGTGGCATCCGCCTGAACTAGCTGACATAACCTGTAGTAAAATACCATCCTTCATCCGTGAGGATGAGTCACTATTCTGCTCATTTGTTCAACATTTATATCAAGTACCTACCGTAGGTCAGGCATTGGGGTACATCAGCGAGCAGACAAAAGTCTCTGCCTTCCATCCCAACTCCTTAGCCTAGTCCTTCTTGAGATCAGTAAAATATTTCAAAAGAGG
>NW_006361487.1:0-698 GCF_000327345.1 Myotis davidii
TGGCATTTTAAAATGTTAGTGGCATATTTTTTAATGAGATACATGAATGCACAAATGTTATCATACTAATCATCTTAAAGTGTGGAAGCAAAACTAAAGGAAGTTTCACAGGATAGCATCTTAGATTTGGTTTCATAAGTGAAGGAGCTGAGTAAATGTTAGCAGGACCTCTCAAACCAAGGTTCATGGGACTAGGAGGTTATTGTTTACATCATGATAACAGCTAGTATTTGGGTACTTACTGTGTGCAAGGCACCATTTAAAGTGCGCTGTTTTATTTAATCCCCACAGTGGTTTTATGTGATGGGAACAACAGTATTTTTGTGTCACCTTCTAGGGAAAGCAGAGGACGGAGTTAAATAGCTCCCCCAGGTGACCTTCCCGCACTCCGCTCTGTTTGAATCTAGGTGTTGAGTGCAACAGTCAGGGTCCTTATCTCTAAGCTTCAGGTACCTGGTGTCTGTCCTCTTGGCTTGTGACTCCGACGGACCCCGAGACATCCTTTTTAGAGGGTTTCACCTCTTTATGATCTTTTTTTGTTTGTTTTCAACAAGTGCTCACTGCTTACCTGCCAGTGTAATGAGATGACAGTGATCTGAAATAGAATGGCCACTAGCACTGGCTGCATCTGGTAGAAGCCATGTTTGTTAGAAAATGTCAAAAATGTGAAAGTTAAACAAATGGTAAAATGAACCTCA
>NW_006361488.1:0-698 GCF_000327345.1 Myotis davidii
TTTCGTGCACCAGGCCACTCATTTGTCTATAATTGTGTATGTGTATCTGAAAGTTAATATTTCTTACGTAAGAAAATATTTGCAATTTCAAGTGTCCTGTAGCCTTAATGTTAAGCATGGTAAACAGTAGATTAAAAAGCAGCAGATTCCTCTAATATTAAATTTGAAAGGAACCTGAAATTTAAGACCGCCCAGCCCATCTCCTCCAAAAAAGGTTCAGTAGGTGACATCCAAGGATGTCTTTTTAAATATGAGAGCAAGCCAATGCTGCAGACTGAAGTCAGCCCACAGATATCAACTGATATCGTTATCTGGTAACTTTGCTAACTACTGTATATTTCACGAAATACACTTTAAACAGACAGCCCAGAGCATAAGAGGTTAAATGCCACAGAGGACTATTTTTCTTACCAATCTCACCCATGGTTAAGGGCAGAGGGAAATATTCTCATTTGGTATTTACCTAGTATTTGCGGATTAAAATGCCAATTTAGAACTATGCCAGTAGTTATCATGCCAATACTCTACATGATAATTCCTGAAACTTGATTTGACACATATTTAATATTGGCATGATTACCTGAAGACAATTAAAATTAAATGCTTTGAAGTATCATAGTACGTCTTTATATTAGTTTGTAAGTGCTGCCATCACAAAGTACCAAACACTGAATGGTTTAAACAAACAAACAAACAAA
>NW_006361489.1:0-698 GCF_000327345.1 Myotis davidii
CAATGGAAAAATATCCTCACTCCTTGGGTGAGGTTTTAAAAAAAGAAAGAAGAAATCTCTTGAACCTACACTTATCTTAATTATCAATACCTTTAATTAAACATTAACCAACTGCTGTGGAAGAAAATTAGCATATCTTTAAATCCTCAGACCTTTCCTCAAACTACTTATTTTTTGTTTACATAGCCTGGCAGTTTCATTGCATAAGATTATACTTAATTGGTTATTTGTATATTATTTATCTGCTTTACCAAAAATTACTGTTGAATGCTGTTTTGTAGCTATATTTTAAATAGTTGTGTGTAGTCTCATGTCTAATTCGTTTACTACTATCTTTTTATAGCATTACTTCCTCATCTTTGCATTATTTCGAGTGATCTTTAGGTTGAGTAAATTTCTATTATGGTCTGAAGGTATGTGTCCCTGCCCCCAAATTCATATGTTGAAACTCTAACTCCCAAAGGTGATAGTATTTGTAGGTAGGGCCTCTGGGAGGTGATCAGGCCCTGAGGGTGGAGCCCTCATAAATAGGATCGGTGCCCTTATCAACGAGATCCCACAGAGCTCCCTAACCTCATCACCCTGTGACAATACAACCACAGGTCTGAGACTTGGAAGAGGCCCCCTCACCAGACCCTGATGACACCCTAATCTTGGACTTCCAGCTTCCAGACTGTGAGCAGTACATTTCTGTGGTT
>NW_006361490.1:0-698 GCF_000327345.1 Myotis davidii
CCTCCTACCATTTCTAAGTGTGAATCAGCTACTTGAGCTCTAGATCCTAGGCTTTTTTCATTCTAAGTAATTCATTAAAGTATAGTTACATAATATAAGCTAATCATGATTAAATGTACAATTCGGTGTATAAAAGCCATATAAAACCTATAGACTATACTTACCTCATGTTTCCATTTGTGTATGAGTCAAGAAAGTATGCAATAAACTTTAATGGCTTCTTAATGTAATTGTGAAACATTTAATATACCTGAGGCTCAATTTCTTTATTTCTGATGATAATGTGGGACAGTAAACATAATTTCAGATGAGTGTTGCAAGGAATAAATGAGATATTAGGACATAATAGGTTAAGCCCAAATGAAATGTTCAAAGATAGAGTTATGTGTGTTTGTGTGTGTTTGTGTGTGTGTTTATTCACCTACATTTTAATTTCAAATAAACACATATGTACATGTACACAAAAACAGAATTATTTATAATCTCATATTTTATGTTGAAATGAAACTTTTAAAAAGTTGAAGAGAATAGAAATGAAAATTAAGAATGTTTGAATTAATATAAAATGAAAAGATGTAGAAATTTTATACATGAAATTAAATGATGAATTACTTTTCCGATGTTGATGCCTCAAAGGCATCAAAATCTGAAGCACATTTACATTTACACAATAAGAAATTCTCTACCAGCTAAAGAGG
>NW_006361491.1:0-698 GCF_000327345.1 Myotis davidii
CATCAATGATGAGAGAGAATCACAGATTGGCTGTCTTCTGCACGCCCCTACTGGGGATTGAACCAACATCCCGGCATGTGCCTGACTAGGAATTCATGGGTCAATGCTCAACCACTGACCACCACCAGCTGGACTGAACCTTTAGATTCTGATGAGTCTTTTTTGCCAGTTGAAGATGCCTCTCTACCATAAGTGAGAGTAGCTTTGCCACCCCGTCTGTGCGGATTAGCTCTGCTTTGCCTGGAGAAACCATAATGGCCTCCCCTGACACAGTTGTTGTGTAAGACAATGCTGATTTTCCTTAGGATCCATTTGTAGCAACCTTCATAACAGGATACAGGGCCTAGCAGGTCCCTAAGGATAAAGTACAACTTATGGCTGATGAGGGACACTATACTTCCAAAGAACTACTTGAGTTTTCTAATTTATACAGATAGAAGTCTGGAGAACATGTGTGGAACTGGATATTAAGGATATGGTATAATGATAGAAAGAATATAAAGTTGGATCAGACTGAATTTATTAATAGGGACTTGCTAGGCAGAGTCCCTATTAATAAATGTTGCAACTTGGGATGTTTGGTTGGTTGATTGAAACATGAACCAAAAGGTCACCCATGGTTAGTTGGATCTGCCTTGTTTTAATGTAGAGCTCTTGATATAAGAAATGTCTAAACCTGTAGAGAATTTTTATAAGAG
>NW_006361492.1:0-698 GCF_000327345.1 Myotis davidii
TCAGAATTTTGTTTTCCTGGACTAGATGTTTCATTTTGCAGTTTATTTAGAGCTTAATTTCTTTTTCTTCCTGCTTTTGTTGTCATTGATGATTTTACTCTAACTCATAAGAGAACAAGAGGGAGCAAGGGAAAGGAGGTGAAGATGACTTATGATGTCTCCAGCTGTCGAACATCACATCTTTCATTGTTGCGCTTTCTTCCCTGTTATATAGGCAGTGAGGCTATTATGTTTGCTCTGTGATATTTTCTTAAGGGCTAGAGAAACTGCATCCTATAAACTGCTTATTTTATAGTTTGCAATATAATGTGTGCACACCAGTTCTTATATGATGAAATATGCAATCTAATAGTTGGGTATAGATTTAAATAAATAGTGTAATGCCTGAATTACAACCTAAAAATACTTTTAAATTCTGTTTTTCTGTCATTGGAGCCAAGTCTGTTCTTCTCACCCAAAGAATTGGGTTTGCTCTGCACAGGAATTTGAATGAAATATTTACACTTGAATATATGAAATAGCATAAAATAGCAGATATTTTGAGATACCCTGCAGTCATTTTTAATGCATTCAATAGACAGTAATTATGAGTACAAACCATAGCCCAACTTTATAGCCATCAACCATTTCAGATGTGTCTCTTTGTAGGGTGCAGTGATACATATGGGGAGGGATGGATCATTACCTAGGCCAGTGGT
>NW_006361493.1:0-698 GCF_000327345.1 Myotis davidii
AAAAAAAAAGTCCACACTATTTAAATAATGATAGGAGGTACAATATACTTGCAGTTAACAGGAATTGAGAATTTCCTGTGAGCCAGACACTCTGGCAACAATACCAGAAGGCAGATTCGCTTACTAGACCGGTTTTACAGATACAGGCACTGAATTGGAAACATTAGATAACTTGCCTAAATGTCTCAGTCAAGGTCCTGGCAAGAAACACATTCAAATTGGGTAACTAGAGGAGAGTTTGTTAAAGGGATTATTTATCAGAGTATTGGCAGGGTTTAGGGAAGCCAGCACAGAGTTAGAAGCACTGGGATCCATCTTTACCCCTAGGATTGAGGAGATGGGGGAAGGAACAATTCTTGTATTCAAGGCTATATGGAGAGGACTGCCTGACAGGATCTGCCTATTTTGGAAGAGATATGCTGCCAGACCCAGAGACTCTGCAAGAAGGAAGCTGGGAGAATAAATAAATACTCAACCTCACTCTTCTTCTGCCCTCAGAGCCTTCCTTCGGCTGGAGCCTTCCATTGGCTGAATCCCACTGGAAGCCAGAAGGCAAAAGAGCCCATTGATACTGTCCCTGTGGCTCAGCCTTCTGGGTCCCAGAATAGGATGGAGTGTGATGTCCCATGTCCCTAACCACTGCCTCATGACACATGTCTTCAGTCCACCTTCAGAATGAATACAAGATTAAAAAAAAA
>NW_006361494.1:0-698 GCF_000327345.1 Myotis davidii
TCGGGCCTCTAGTATATGCATAAATTAAGAGTAAATCAAGCAAACATAAAAGTAGATAGAAAATCAAGAAAAAAAATATAAATAGGTAGTTCATAAAACAGAAACCTTAATGGCCCAAAACATATGAAAAGATGTCCAAGGAATAATCAGAAAAATGTAACAACACTATAGTGAAATACTGTGGTAGGCAACCTCGAAGATGGCCTTCAATATGCCTGCCTCCTGTTCATGCTCTTATATTATCTCTTTCTCTTGGAGGCAGGCTGGACCTAGTGACGTGCTAGTAATTAATAAAATATGACAAAAGTGATGAGATGTCTCTTTGTGATAGAAGGTTACAAAAACAGAATGTGACTCCCTTGTACTTATTTCTCCAGCTCTCTTACTGGGTACTTTATCCTCCCCCACAGAATAATATGGTGGAACACCAGTCCTGAGGATCCTACACTTTTAGGAAGGCAAAGCATATGCAGGAGTCAATTACTTTCTGTACTGTAAGACACTGTCCATACACCAGGGCATATTGAGGTACTCAATTGACTTGATTTCTTAACAGCATTCTCTTGTGCTGCACACAATTACTTGCCTAAGCTCTGCAATTTAACCAAAAGAAGGGAATTGTGAGAATGTTGAGTGAAGCAAAAGACCACCCTGATAGCTAAATTCTTAGTTAGCCCAAGTACCACCCTCTCTCCTCT
>NW_006361495.1:0-698 GCF_000327345.1 Myotis davidii
AGTTGTATGAGTTCCTTATATATTTTGGATAATCTCTTCTTAGATGTAAATCCTTAGTTTTTTCAAGATGTCCAAAGAACATTACATACATATATGAACAAATCCTTAGTCCATCAGCTGGTGCTGGTGAATCCACTTTTCTGTCAGTTGATGTATGTGATGTATGGTTAACAATTCTTGCTTTTCTCCTCCCTGCTCTTTGCTCAAGCTAACCTCTTCTATTCCTCCTCTTTCTCAAATCCTATTCTTTCAATCTCTCTCTCTCCCCTGCTCTCTCTTAATGATACCTCAAATCCCACTCTTATTTTAAAACATTTGTTAATGAGTTTGGTTTAGAAGTTTTTCTTTTAAACTTACATGGAGTTTCTACTTATATGGTGTAAGGGGAAGAAATAGAATAGTGGGGACTAGCTATAGTAGCTATAATGACAAGAAATATTAATCAGGTTCTGTTAACCGTGATTGTTCTTTTCTGATAAAAGAAAGCACATTCTAACCTGGCTTAGAGTTGTATGCCCTGGAACAATGGAACTAACATTGGAATGCAGTCCATTCTCCTTTCTGAGAACTGCCCATAATCATGGAAAGATTATTAACTTTGTTGTTGAAACAATCTTTTCCCAGAGGCGCCCACCCTTTTCTTTCCTTTGTGAACTCCCTGCCTTCCCAGCCCACATTGCCTATAACCTGTAACCATT
>NW_006361496.1:0-698 GCF_000327345.1 Myotis davidii
GGTTCATAGGTGGATGTTCAACCACTGAGCCACCCTGGCCAGGCTACCCACTTATTATTTTGATTCTTTTGAGAGACAATACCCAATGTTGCTGGAGATGGAAAGTACATGTGCTCATCCACAGCTGTTGGAAGCATTAAACGGTATAATCTTTCTTGAAGGCAATTTGGCAATGTTTTAAAAGCCTAAAAATACAGAATACCTTTCTCAAAGTACCTTAAATGGAGGAACTCACCCTGAAGAAATAATTGAGGATGCAGACAGAGATTAAACTCTGAGAAAGGTCCATCAGAGCACTGTTTCATAAAGGTCGGCGTTTGTACTTGACTTTTTGTGTCCTGCCCTTCACTGTATGAACATATTGGGGATAACCCAAAGATTTCTCCGAGAATCCAAAGGGGGCTGTTTAAATGAATGGACTTTCATGTGAGTATTAAAAATGATGACATATTTCATATGCAAAGGCACTGAGATATATTAAGCAAAAAGGGGCAAGATGCAAACCAGTGTGCACAGTAAAAAAGTTACACCTATGAATGGACAGAGGCAAAAATATGTCTGGTACACATCAAAGTGCCCTAGCCACTCCTCTGTCCTTCCCTCGCTGTGCTGACTTTTCTCATTCTTCTACAACAGACCGTCTGTGTATTGTAGATATGGGTTATCAGGGACTGGGAGGAAGCGGGAAATAGGAGATA
>NW_006361497.1:0-698 GCF_000327345.1 Myotis davidii
TCAAAGACTTTACAGCATGCTGATGGACTGTACATTCGCGTGAAACAAAGAGAAACCAGAATTCCGTTCTGGGGTGATGTTCCTGGGCTGCTCTGTCCATGCTACCACATAAGACAACCAATTCACAGAATGCCTCCAAAAATAAAATGCAGGCATCAAGACTGCCTGGGGCTACTGAATAATTACTTAATTTTCTCTCATCAAAGGCAACCAGGACTGATGCACCTGCCCCCTGAGACCGCACACTCGCTAGTGGAGCCTTGCTGCCGTGCCTCACCCATATCTCGCCGTCACTTCCGGTCTACTAGAGGACTTCCTCCAAGTATCCGTGCCTCATGGCTGAGGCTTCCTCTCACCAGTGCACGGGGTGGGCAGGAGCTGGCTCCCTTAGGAACTACTGTTAGCCAATGAGGAATAGGACTTGGAAGACACACAGCGCAATGTCCTCGCCCCTCCGAGGGGCAGGGTGTGAGTCCGCCCGCACCGTGTCCAGAGGCCCCCGCAGAACTGATCCACTGCCTGCAGCAGCGACCTGCTTACCAATGCGCTCCATCCGGGCATTCTTGCCTTCCTCCCCTCGCTCCCCTTCCAGTGCTTCCGGGGAACGCTTCCCAAATAAAATCACTTGCTCCAAGGCCTTATCCCAGGGTCTGCTTTGGGGGCAAACCTAGCCCAAGACTCTAAAATGAGGGCATTTT
>NW_006361498.1:0-697 GCF_000327345.1 Myotis davidii
GTTTTTAATTAAATTTATTGGAGTGACATTGGTCAACAAGATCATATAGGTTTTAGGTGTAGGCTTCTGTAAGACCTAAATATTGTAAGAGAGAATAGCATTTTAAATAACCATTTTTAGAAAATGGCTTGGAAAACTTAGCTGTAGTCTATGAACTAATATTGCTAAAAGACGTTTTATGTAACATTGAGATACTTCTCAGTTTGCAAAATAGGAATAGGGAAGACGATAGCTTAGCTATACTTTTCTCCTAAATGAATGAGTGAAAAGGACTAATAAATGTCAGATGGTTTCTTGCTAATAATTTAAAACATGCTTTTAAAAAACATCTGGCAATTTGTTTAGGTCTACTGATTATGTTAAGTTTGTAACACAATGGAAAAATTCATTAAATGTTATTTTCACTTAGACAAAACAATGAGATTTTGAGGGAAATGAGGCATCACTACCACCTGGTGGCAGTATTATCAAAAATGTAGGTTTGAGCTTTTAGGAATGAATGTAGCTGCTAGGGAGAGAAGTCTCAACACCTAAACTGAGGAAGAAATGGTAATGTCACAGTGAAAAGACATTTTATGTCCAACTTCAAGTCCTACATCTTATGAGGAGGATACAATTTTAAAGTAGCAAAACTTGCATGTGCTTCCATCACTTAAGTTTGTGGTGCAGCCCGGCCGGTGTTGCTCAGTGGTTGAGC
>NW_006361499.1:0-698 GCF_000327345.1 Myotis davidii
ATGGCTTTGGTGGAGTGAGAACAATATTTGTGTTTAAGGGGTGGAGATTCTCAAAATGCAAATGAAGACTTGTGTCTTGATAAGAAGAAGGAAGTCCTGCATAAAGGCACAGGCTGGAGTGGAATTTAACTTCTTATGTACATTTTACTTGGAGTCTAATTGAGTTAAGTGCCTGTTAAGTAAATAAACATCAAAACTCTTTGGAGTAATATAACAAAATCCAGAGTCTCCACAACATGACATCACAATGTCTAGGATGCAGTCCAAAATTACTCAACATATAAAAAGCCAGGAAAATGTCACATATTCTCAAAGGAAAAGATAATCAACATGTAACAACTGTGAGATAGTCAGAATGGTGGAATTAGCAGACAGCAACTGTAAAGCTAACTTAACCATGCTCAGTGAAGTAAATCATGCTCATAATAAATGAAAAGGTAGGCAATCGCAGCAGAGGGAAAGATGGGAAATTTACAACTGAAAAAATACAATCGTTGAAAATTTTTAAAAAGATCAATAGTACAATGGAGATGATGGAGGAAAAGAGGTAAACTTGAAGATACATGAATGGAAACCATCCAGTCTAAAGAATAGAGGCAACTACTAATTTGTACCTAATTCCTTCACATTTTTTACCCAGTCCCCCAACCCTCCTCCATTAGTCGGTTCTCTGTAACTATGAGTCTGTTTCTATTTTG
>NW_006361500.1:0-698 GCF_000327345.1 Myotis davidii
AAAGGGACAAAGATGCCTGACCATTGTGTTTTAAGTATCGGTATTAAATACAAGGAGAAATGCGTCTCAGCATGAGATGGCAAGTATACACTTCCGGTTTGTTTTCATAAGTTGTAGAATTTCACTGTAGAAAGGAGGAAAAATAACCTCAAAACTGATCCTGAAGAGTATTTCTATAGACATAGTGCTGAATTATTGATCTTTTATTTCTACTTATTTTTCATTCATCTCCAATCATTATATTTACCATGCTATGCAGGAGAAATTGATAAATCATCACTATTATCCTGAGGGAGAAAACCTAACTTGCTTTTATAATTGAAAGAAATCTGTAAAACAGTGAATATATTTGACCAGAGTTTAATAACATAGGTTTTGATTAAATATTATCTTGGAAATTTAACAGACATATGCAAATATGTCAAGTACACAAATAAATACACATGGAGATATCTAAGAGAAATGTTCTTAATCAATCACATATGTGATATTCCCAATAATTACAGTTATACTTAAGTTTAGAAGTTCCTGGAAAATGATTGTCTATTTTATTTGGTTTTAAGGAACTAAGTAACAATAATATTTTCTTGTTGTTGTTTTTAATCCCCATTGGAAGATATCTTTTCCTCTGATTTTTAGAGAAAATGGAAAGGATGGGGAGAGACAGAGAAACAATGTGAGAGAGACACATTGATTGG
>NW_006361501.1:0-698 GCF_000327345.1 Myotis davidii
TAAAAAAAAATTGTGGGGATTGGAGGAGAGAATAAAGGGAATTAATAGTAGTTCAAATGCATTCTTTTTTCACTTCTCATGACTTTGAGAAGTAAGAAAGTTTGGAAGAGCAAATGATGTCACTGAAGGTTGGAATCCAGGGGAACCCGTCAAATTTGAGGCTCAATTCAACTTATCTCAAAAATTGCTCCCAGTGTTACCTTAGACAGCATGGTTGAAGGATCAAAAGAAGTAAAGGTGAGGACTCTTACCCATAAAGTGCTTTGTCACCCTGTGGGAAAATAAGATATGTACATAGAAGAATATTGAAGAAAAATCTCTGAGATATTCTATAATCCCCTTCCCCTCCCCCAACCCAAGATTATGTTTATTGCTGTTAAAGGAATTTGCAGTCAGGACGAGGTTAGTCCATATTTGCATTCCCTCAACCCACAGGACCCATTTGGTAAAGATGAAGCAGATGTGAGAGCAGTGGGGACCCTGGCAGGTTAGAGGAGGCAGCAGGTGGTGAATGAGCTGTTTTCCAGGTAATGTGATCACAGTAGTATTTATAGGGTGGTCATCCTCAGGCGTGATGGACTTCGGCTATCATCTTGGGTTACTTGATTGTAAATCACAAAGAAGGAGGTCGTAGCTGTGGAGTGTTGATCTAAACAAAGGCTGATGGATCCCCAGTGGACAGCCTGCTTGTAGGCTCT
>NW_006361502.1:0-698 GCF_000327345.1 Myotis davidii
AAAAAAAATTAATTTTAAAAAGATAGCACAGGGGGGAGATTAACAAAGAACATAAGCTATCGATTCATAGAAGAGGAACCCCAGAAACTCAATAAAAATACAGAAAAATGCTTGCTCTCACTATTAATCACAGAAATACAAATCAAAATAATAATAAAATACCATTCACACCCACCAGATCTGCAGAAATTTATGTCAGCCAATGCCAGTGTTAGCAAAGATCTGCTAAATCACAGATCCTCATTCACTGCTGGTGGGACTGTAAGTTGATACCAGTATTTTGGAGAGCAATTTAGCAATAACTAGTAAACTTGTAGGTGGTCATGTCCAGAAATTGTACTCTGAAGCATATAGCCTTGTATGTGTGTACAGGAAACACGTATTGAGATTGTTTGCTGCAGCATGGAAAACAACCTAAATGTCCATCGACAAGAGAATGAAGGACTAAATTGTGTTATATGATGAAGTGCAACAAGCATGTGTTAGCACAGACCAATATCTCATCATTGCAATGCTAAAGAAGAAATGCTCATTGCTAAAGATTTTAATAATATGTATACACTTATAGTTTAAAAGCCAGCATAATAATACTTTAAACTGTCTATGGATACATATCTATACATATAAATGCCTAAGCGACCAGCCAACTGGCCGATGAGCGGGTAGCTATGAGGCTCACTGACCACCAGGGGGCAGAT
>NW_006361503.1:0-698 GCF_000327345.1 Myotis davidii
CATCGATGTTTCTCTCTCTGTTTCTCCCCCTCCTTCCTACTCTCTCTAAAAAAAAGAAAGAAATCAGTAAAAAACAATATAGCCAGGTCAATGGGGGTGATTCTGCCATAATAATGTATGTATCAGTCCACCAGGCCAGCTAGTCCATACAGATTTGAGAAATCTTGTCTGCACTTGAGGGGGACCTCACATGAACTCTGCTCTTGCTTGCCTTCTGCTTAGCTTCTGCCTTCTTTTCTGAGGGAAGCAACTTCCTTTTGATTAAGTGTGACATTCAAGACTTGTTTTGTCTTTGTGAACAGAATTTTCCCCTTTCTCCCTTTCACTCTATCTCACTGTATTACTCATGGCCTCAGCTCCTGCATTTTGCATCCACTGCAGAATCAAACCAAACCACAGGTAACCAGAACACAAGAACCTATATGGCTTTGAGTTTTAATGTCCCAGATTTGGCTCATTTATTATATTTAGTTTTCTTCCATTAACAAAAAGCTTTGTTTCACTTTTATACAAAAAATTTCAGAACAATAATAAAGAAACAAAACAGAATCTGTAAATTTCACTACCCTTTGGAACATCTACCGTCCTCTTCTGCCCGCTCAGCCCTGGCCCATGGCACACATGCTTCCCTGTGGATCTGCTTAGTCACTCGTCTCTCACTCCTGAGGCCTGACAGAGCGACACCTGGCATCAGGCTG
>NW_006361504.1:0-698 GCF_000327345.1 Myotis davidii
TTTAGTCTGTGAATTTTATTCTTCAAACTTTGTGGAAACAAGAACCCACAAGGGGGAGATCGCTCCCCAAACCCCATGTTACAGTTAGACCCACATTTATTACTGAGCTTACTTCAAAGCCAGTTGGTCCTGCCTTTTACTATTTTCCACATTTCTATGCTGACAGAATGCAAGAATTTACTCCTCTTATTGTTCTCTAAGATCCTGAATAAACTCCAAGGAAACAAGGAGGAAATAAAACACAAGAATCAAAATATGTTCAGTGTCTTTCTATACACGACTTTCTTTTTATCCCTATTTCTTTGAAGGCCTGGCCACATGAGTTAGTGTTTACTTTTGTAGTGGTTGCAATTGTTTTTCATGTCTAAACAACACCTTACCGAAAAGAAAAATGGAGTTCAAGGTCAATGCAGGGTTATGAAAACTAATTCGATAAGCCACAGGAAAGCAAGAACTTAAAAGCACATGGCTGTTTTATCTCAGTGCAGTGGATGAAAATCTTTTGTTTCTCCCTAGATATAGTGTCCATTCTGTTTATAATCTATTAAAATTGATTGACTAGTCTGGTTGAGAAAGTACGTTTAAACTCTTTTGAATGGGTTTATATTTATTAGAGTAAAATATGTATATTTGATGAGCATAACAGCAAATATTCCATACTTCCAGAATGTGTTATGGAACTAAGTCATTTTTTTTAT
>NW_006361505.1:0-698 GCF_000327345.1 Myotis davidii
GTATATTAGCATTTATAGCACATGCACGGTCCTATTTAATTCCCACAGTAACCTTTGAGGCAGTCATGTTAGTCTCAGAACACAAGCATACAAAAAAAAACCCAAAACAAAACAATACTGTTTTATGGAGTCTGACAGACTTAGGCATACAGTTTGGCATTACCATTCACCCCCTCTGTGACCTAGGGCATTTCCCAACATCTTTATTTTCAGCTGAAGGAGACTGAGAAAATGGCAGACACATGAAGGGAGTCTGAAATCCTGCATCTTTTAGCAGATGCACAGTTTCGTTCTGAAATAGATTTGCTGTTGTATTTCATGGTACTAGTAGGTGTTTACACGTGATAATTCGTGAATGCTGCCTCCCTTGTCTCGATGGACTAGGAGATATTTGTGTTAAGTAAAGAGGTGATATTTGAGTGGAGACTACTTTTAATAAATGGTCACTTTTGTAGTGACAGATTAAACTTGGTGAGTTTGGGGATTCTGATGAAAAATAGACAATGATAACATTGTTGCGACCCCCAAAATGGATGTGCTCGTTAGCATACTTAGTTTCAAAATTGGAAAGAAAACTGAAGTGATCATTCTAGAAATTACTAAGTTGATGGTACAGAACTGCTGGGAGACCTTGCTTCTCAAGGTTGTCTAAGACATTGCCCGGCCGGTGTGGCTCAGTGATTGAGCGTTGACCTATG
>NW_006361506.1:0-698 GCF_000327345.1 Myotis davidii
CAGGAGGCGCTTTTCTTTGGCAGCTGCCAGCTTTTCTCGTAGCTCCTCTCGTTGTCGCAAGGCCATGGGGTTGATGACATGGGCTGCCGCGGGCTCCTCCTTGGTGCCCGCCTCCTTCTCCATGGCATTACTTCCAGGGATTTCAGCCCCAAATTTGCCAGGATTGTGTGATATACATGGTTCCTGGCACCCCGCTACGCCACACGTATTAATTCTCCATGTTGGGTGAATGGAATAAATGAGCGTCCTGACATTTCAACAAGTGTACATTTTATTATGGAAACAGCGGGGAAGGGTTGAAGAGGGTCTGGAAGGAGGGTTATGGGGGAAACCCCTGCCAGTGCTCACTCAGCTACTCTCTCAGCCCATCTCTGTGTGGCCCTCAGAGACGCCTTCCCACCGTGCCTCTGGGCAGACAGGTGTTATTCCTCAAAGGACCCAATTCGTTACCCTCCACATTTGCAGTCCAGGGCACAGAGAGGTTTCTTGGGAGGTGAGACTACCTGGGAGATGGAGGACCTATAAAGGTTGAGCTGAGATGGAGCAGGGTTGCTAGAAAGCACAGCAGGGGTCGTTTCTAAAAAAGGAAGAAAAAGAAAAGAAATGTATTTGTGTATCAATTTGCATACTAGACCACTCTCCTCACTCACTATGCTCCACTCACTCTGTCCCTCCAACCTACAGGGTTTTCCACCACC
>NW_006361507.1:0-698 GCF_000327345.1 Myotis davidii
ACATAGTCTTCAAGCTCTCTGACAACTTAGAAACTCTGAGAAGTTGACTGAAGCTTCTGGGTGCTTCATCCTGTGCTCTGCCCAGCACGTTTGCACAAAGAAAGCATATGGCATTTTGTCTCTCACATCTTAGGATCTCCTTTGCCCATGTTTAGTTATTTTTCCTCAGTGCCCGTCCGTCTCGCACATGCCCCAGTGCTGTCTCTATGGAGCTCAATGTACTACTATGGCTGTGAGGGCGGGAGCCAGATGCAGCCTCCTCACTCTCTCCACCCTGTAACCAAGGGAGTATCTTTTAAATGCAGGCTCTAAATGTTGGGTGCATGCTTCATATATATCCTGTTAGATCAAGTTCATTCGCTACATTATCCAAATATTCTCTATTCCTAGTAATTTTAATAACTAATACACTCACATTGTTTAAAAATCAAAATAACAGAAAAATACATTTCACTCCCACTCATGCCCCTTCCACATACCCATGCTCTAATCACTATGGCCAATAATTATTACTAATCTTTGTATATTCTTTCCGCGTCAATGCAAGCACTCAAAGATAAGGATATTAATTCTTATTATCTCTCTCTTTCCTAAATAAAAGATAACTAATTATATTGATTTCTTTCTGGCTTTATTCAATTATTAATATATCCTGAATACCTTTTCCCATCAGTACATAGGAAGCTTCATTTTTTTTT
>NW_006361508.1:0-698 GCF_000327345.1 Myotis davidii
TTAGAAAGTATTGAAATGGATGTGAAGAACTAATCATATTTGTCTCAGTCTAGAAAATGGAAGAGAGAGAACAAAATAAAATGGGAACTGTGCCAAAAAATATAGGAAGGTATGGGTACTGTGGCTATCAATTGAAAGCATGGCATCCACTCAGACAGGGATTTATTCATCAAATATCTATTGACCATTGAATACCAAGTAAGTAGAAATAATTTTTAGTAACTGAAAGTCATAAAGAGATATCTATTATATGAGAAACTTACAATCTAGTATGAGAAATACTATGTGTATTTGAATACTTATCAATATAAGGTGGAGTCTGGAAGAGTATTATAACCAAAACATTGTCACACTAAACAGGAGTTAAGCACAGCAAGAGATCACTTCTTCCAGATAGGCATGGGGGTAGATCTGCACAAGCTGGAGGTTGGAAAAATGAAAAGCATCATGGAAAGCTTGAAACTCCAGTTGAGTTTTAAAGATCTTATGATCAATCCTGTTTATCTTGTATTTTGTTGAATAATTTAGAATTATACGTGTTAAACGTTGTGCCAGATGCATGCACATATATTCATTTTCATGTAACCTTCATACCAACTTTTGAAGGTAGATATTTCACAAATTTGGAAACTGAAGTTCAAAAACCTGAAGCTCAAATAACCTCTGAAAAACATAAATTAACAGTTAATAATTCCAGG
>NW_006361509.1:0-698 GCF_000327345.1 Myotis davidii
TTTTTTTAACTTAAAATTCATAAAGTTTATTTCTGTCTCTTTTCTACATTTAGTTAATTGTGGAGTTTGCCAGTTTTTAAGCATTTTGATAATCTTTTAAAAAGGGAGCTTTAAAATGATAAAGTGTTGTCTAAATATGTATTCCACAATAATTTGATTATCAGAGTAATACTAGTTACTTTTCAGTAATTTATTCTGTAGATGTAAAAATGTCACTAAATTGGAAGCATATTATATGATTCAAGTTGTAATACGCCAATATCCTTTAAAAGATAGCTTAACTCCATGCCTCCTGCTTTATATTGCTTTTCTATAGATGTGGGCACAGACCTAAAGTTTCCTGTCTCCATCTGTTCAGTGGGTATTACCATTCGATACACAGAAATAAGGTTTAAAAATTTTAACTAGTTAGTCTTTCCAGACTTTAAATGTTTGATCTTTAAATTTAGTTTTTATTCCAACAAACTGCTCTTTCGTGATCATAACACATTGGGTACCCTTGCATAGCAGTATAACAAATTGTTCCCCTCTAAATTTTTTCCAGATCATTTTGTTGGTTAATATAATGCAGTGTTTCTCAAACTGGGCCTGGAGCATTCTTCTTGTGTACCCTTGATTTACCTATCCAGTATATACAGGTGTATCACCTTGTATTTTTATTGTTGTTGTTAATCTTCACCAAGGATATTTTTCCATTG
>NW_006361510.1:0-698 GCF_000327345.1 Myotis davidii
GACATGGACATTTTTTATAACAGTTCAATAATAATCACAATCACTTTTCTGAGAACTAGATGCAGACAGAATATTATGTTTAACTTCAATGTTGTCAAAAAATGAGGCAAGATCTGAATGAACTCAGGTGGACAAATCGAGAAAGCAGCACAATGAGTATGAATTTTCCTTCCCAAATTATTTTCTGCACTGACATCTCTTTTCCAAATCCCAATCCTTAAGTAGTCAAGGTAAGAAAGAGACATTTCAGTGATCAATGCTGAGTACTTTAGGCAGCATCAAAATGCAGACACAAGTTTTATACAGGTATTCCTCTCGTCCTCTGTTTGCAAAGCATATGCAACCCAAGAGTTTGACATAAACCAGTTTTTATAGAAAGTGACAACTCTCTATACTGAGTGTTTACCTGTGTCTGCCTTTGTACCAAGTGCTTATACTTGCCATGTCATCTAATCTTCACCCATTATCTTTAGTTTACAGACAAGGAAACCAACAATCCAGCTTGCCTAAAGCCACACAGCTAGTCCCTGATAACCTGAAGCCAAACACTTTACCATTATATTAATTAAAGTACTGAAGAGATAAGCTCTAGGAATCCAATAGCAAAAGCTCATGGAAAACAAAATTAATAATAACTACAGCATATCCTTGAATAGCCTCGTTTTGTTCAAAGTTGTTTCATTACAACTTTTTTTTTT
>NW_006361511.1:0-698 GCF_000327345.1 Myotis davidii
AATAATCTATTTTATACTTGAAGGTTTCTAAGAGAGTAGATATTAAATGTTTATACCATCACTTTGTGAGGTGAAGAATTTGTTAGCTAACCTTATTGTGGTTTTCATTTTGCAATATATGCATGTATAAAATCATCAGATTGTACACCTAAAACTCACACAATGTCATATCTCTAGTATGCATCAAAAAAACTGGAAAAAATCAGTCATTTTGTTGGGCCTACATGCATTCATTCAACAAGTCTTTATTTATTGCATATTCTGTGTTAGTTTCAGTGTTGAGAGTGAATATACTATGCTGAGAAAAACAGAAAGAGATTCTATCATCTTGGAGCTAAATAAAAGAAAGAGGAATTGTAACTCTAACCCCAAAATTCAAACATCACACGAATATGAAAGCACAATAGCATTTGTACTCATGTATTACAACAGATTTTGTGAAATATTTATTTTATTATTTCATATTTACATGTTGTATTAAGCTATGTTACTCTTGGATTCACTACATTTTGATTCTGGTCAGTTTTAACTTCCTTGTTTTTGAAAGATTTCTCTGTGTGTGTGTTTATGGGTAGCTTTTGCTGATTTTATTTTGGAATGTGTGGACATTTTCTTAATTATTTTCTCGAAGGCATGTCTTCATTAATTTTAGAGCCACTTAAATGGTACAGAACTGGCTATTCTTATCAGAATTATAA
>NW_006361512.1:0-698 GCF_000327345.1 Myotis davidii
GGCAATGAGATTGATTTTAAAGGCTGGCTTGAGTTGAGTTTCTGTCACTTGTAATCCACTCAGCCCGGTGGTCCCAACATGGCCGAACCGCTGGGGGGCTGTCCGGCAGCCGCGGACTGCAGAGGAAGGTCGTGGAAAGTTGCAGCCCACCGGGCCGGGAGGCATCGAGGCAGCTTCTGAGAGGCCACTTCCACCAACTCCCCACACCAGGAACGTGGAACCCAGCCCACACAGGCCACCGAGGAGGACGGAGTCATTGCAGGGTGGCCACAGGGAATGGACTCTGCAGAGGGAGACCTTTCCCACGGTGCTGAGAGCCCCCAGGGGTGCAGGCCGCAGGCACAAGGTGGAAAAGCAAGCCCAGCCCTGCCACTGTGCTCAGCACAGATCTGCCCCGCCTGCTCCACCACTGCTTAAACCCCACTTCGTTCTCCTGGAGGGCTGGCATTGCCCTTCCTTCCACCTTCACTCTCCCCAAATTCAACCTTCAGAGTCACCTTCCTGCCTACCCCGGTGGCTCCCAGCACCCACAGAACTCTACATCCAACTCTGCAACTGCAAGGTTTGATCCAGCCGTTGAAACACCTTCTTCGGTGAAAAGCTTCCACTGGCCTTAGACTAGTTCCTTAAAAGGGTCTGGTCACAAGCCCACAATGTTGTAACTCATTTTGCAGCCCTTGATGTCTGCGTGGGAATGC
>NW_006361513.1:0-698 GCF_000327345.1 Myotis davidii
GCCCACAACCCAGGCATGTGCTCTGCCTGGCATCGAACTGGCGAACTCCTGGTCCACAGGATGCCACCCAACCAGCTGAGCCACACTGGCCGGGCAAGTCATTTCATCTTTATGTAATTGACAAGCATGGAAAGAAAAAAGGACAAGATTTTGGGTCTGCAAATACCTGAGAGAAAAAATCTGGAAGTGGTGATAGAAAGGTTGGATGTTGATCGCAGCGTTATTCCTAACAGTCCGGAAACCACCCACATACTCATCAGCTTAGGATCAGACAAATAAAATGTGGTCTGTCTACAGTACTCATCACAGTGCTTTACAAATAAAAATAATATTATCAAAGCAATAGCACCGCACCTTCAGTGTTAAGGTTTTCTGTTGTTTTGTGTTTTATAAATGAAATTTTACTCCGGAAGATCCTCAAAGGGATGTGAAAGACCTTGTTGTTATTCAGGAAGAGAAAGTGGGAAGGTGCTGGTAGATAGTACACGCAAGTTGGCTTCTTGATACCATTTGAATTGCAAGATTAAGTATTTGTGCTAACTGAAAAAACAACTGGCCTATCCATACAATGGGATGTTATTTAGCTATGAAGAGGAATGAAGTACAGATACATGTTACAACATGGATGGACTTGAAAACATCAAGCTACGTGGAAGAGGGTGTAAAGACAGCATAGGGAATATAATCAGTATTGTTGT
>NW_006361514.1:0-698 GCF_000327345.1 Myotis davidii
AATTAATTTTGTCTAAATGCTAATTAATTTGCATAAGGCTTTATCTTGGCCTTATTCATTTTTGAGTCCTTGGGGCTTAGCACTGTATCTAACACATAGTTGATGTTCAATAAATGTTTGCTAAATAAGTAAAAGCATGGATTGTGAATACAAAAATCTTTTAAAATGCCTACACTATTGGACTTTCATGTAGTTCAATTATAATGCTATGTGAGATTCTCAGATAAGGGGTTGTACAGAGACATATCATCAATAATAGTAACAAGCCTTATTATTTGGGAGTGCCAATGTATCTGCTGTACCTTTAATGACTCATATGCCACAGTACATAATGTTTCTGTTTCATAATGAAACATTGCATCTTCTAGACAGTATGCCAGACGTGATGATTTAAGTGGCTGAATTTAAAAATAACTTCCAAGCCGCCTCACTAAATGAACATGCTGTACAATGAGGACGAAGTGAAATGTTTGGTTTTCAGGTTGAAATTATTGGTAGCAAGCCTAGCCTACGTTTATTGTGTGTGAAGCATTTATATGCCTATAATTTCACACGCTGCTTTAAAACAAAGATTTTATTATGCTAAAGTATAGGATAAATGCCTGTTTTATATTTGTTTTCCTTATGTACTATTAATTCTAGAATGGATAAGAAAAAGTATCTACTTTGGGTAGGCCAAAAAATTGGATTTAAGGAAA
>NW_006361515.1:0-698 GCF_000327345.1 Myotis davidii
CCCCCCGGGTCCCTCTCCGCAGCTCTGAATGGCCCGGCAGCCAGGGCTCCCTGACCCTGGTGCACCAGCCCTTGCTTTCTGCCCAGAGCCTCTGAGACATTAAACTCTAGGCCCTGGACTCCAGGCCACCCCTGAGCACACCACGCTGCCTTTCCCAAAGCTCGGTTTCTCCCAGGCCCCTCACACTCGCGATACTTGTAACATCCACGTGGAGCCAAAAAGAACTAACAAGACAAGAACCAATGTTGCTTGGGGTTCACCCCCACGCCAACCCCCATGGCCACCACCCATCCATGCCCAACAGAGAGACTTTTCCAGGCCTAAGAGGCAGCAGGGAAATTTTATGAAAAGACAGAGGAAGAAATGTTTTATTGAGCACCTGCTAACTGCTGGGGACTGGGCCACAAAAATTCTATCTGCCTTTTGGTTCTCACACGTGCAAACAGAGATCAGGTAACCGGGAATCCAGGAACCTTAGAGAGGGGGGCCCAGAGCTGCAAGGAGACCCCTCCTCACCCCACCCAGCCCTTAAGCCAGCCCCCAGCTGCACGAAGACAGAATGAGGAGGAGCAGAAAGGGACCTTGGACTCAGAAATGCCCCATGGCAGGCCTGGAAGCTTATCTCTCCCTGAATCCTGGCCCTTTGATTGGGGGGAGGCGGGGCAGACATCCCAGGAGAGCCTGGAAGGACAGAGCAG
>NW_006361516.1:0-698 GCF_000327345.1 Myotis davidii
AAAAAGTAAGAAGAGAAGAATATACAATCTAAAAAAATAAGTTCTACTTAAATTTTTGAGACAGTGTGCCATGACAGCTAATTTGGGGGTTTTTAAGGCTTAACTATGTAAGGTCACAGCTGTATTTCTGGTTTCCTCCTATTATTCAGTCTTCTAGAAAGAGGTGGAATTTTTGGACCTATTTGAGGATCAGAGGAGAAAAATGCACTTACCTCTCTAAGGGATAAAAGAAAAATTCTCCAGACATTAAGATAGCTTCCCAACTACCTACACATTATCTGTCTCATAACAATAGCCACCTAGTCAATGACTCATCCAAACCAAATGTTCAAAATGTGCAACAAACTTTGAATAGATCAAAAGTCTTACCTCCCATCCTCTGATTATTAAGGACAAAGGTATTTTAGTTGAGGAGATAGAAAATAATATGTAATGGAAATTTTACAATTGTGGGCTGTGAGGATTTTCCAAATAAGCCAGCCTCAGTTGTCTATTGTTCAAACAAAGGCACCTCAGTTGTGTCCCCATAGCTCTGTCTACTAGCCTGAAGGGTGCCCTCTGGGTGATTTCTGAAGCAGCAGTGCTGCAGGTCTGCTTGGGAGTTAAATATTTCTACCACATTAAAATTGGATGTAATAGTATTTAAGGGAAAATATGGAGAGAACATTTTCCTGTTCCTCAATTCACTGCTCATTTTT
>NW_006361517.1:0-698 GCF_000327345.1 Myotis davidii
ATAATCTGGCCACTCAGTGTAATAGCTGCGAAGCATATTGATTTATAAAATAAGTAAATTTTATTTTCTCACTTAGTCCTTTGATTACTCCTGTAGTATATTGTGGTAACAAATAAACCTAAAACTCTGATTGGCTTAATAAAATGAGGTTTATTTCTTGCTCACACCGTAGTCGTAGTGGGACTGGTGGCTCCCACTCAGGTTCTCATACAGGTGGTGACACAGAGACCCAGGCATTTTCCATGTCTTGAGCTACACATACTACGTGATATGTGGCCGCTAAGGATGCCACAGGAAGAGAGCTGGAAGATCTTGTGGAATATGTTTATAGACTAGTTTGAGAATGGCTTACTTATGCTCATGTTTTATGGGTCGAAATTCAGGCAAGTGACCCCCAACATAACTACAAGGAAGGCTGGGAAGAAGGGGATCTCCCAGAGTTCCCAGGGAGAGAAAATCGTTGGTAGATACATGGCACTCTCTCTGCCACAGTGCTCAAGTGGGGTGAGTTTTACTTATTTATTGTTATTATTGTTGTTTTCATTTTCATTATGAAGGCTAATGACTGAATGAAAAGGCAGGTGTGTTGACTCCCGCTCTGGGGTTCTTTGCCTTTGCTTTGTGATTTTTAATATATTGTTGCTCTTCAGACTTGCTTTCTATGCAAAGATACAGTGGGGCCTTGACTTACGAGTTTA
>NW_006361518.1:0-698 GCF_000327345.1 Myotis davidii
GATGTGAGAGAAATACATGGATTGGTTGCCTCCCATGGGCACCCCAACTAAGGCCAGGAATGAACATGCAACCCAGGTATCTGCCCTTGACCGGGAATCCCGAGACCCTTCAGAGTGTAGGCTGATGCTCTACCACTAAACCACATCAGCCAGGCACTTTCTTAATCCTTCCTTCACCAGCATGTCAATTTATTTACTCTCTACTAGCTATCATTTTTCTCTTCATGCTATTTCTGTAAACACTTTAGAAAAGCCCTTTGCCTTACAAATTATATTGGAAAAACTTTATTGTTTAGACCCAAACTGTGATGAGCCATAGTTAGTATAGTGGAGTATAGAGATCGTGTCTATTGGCTACTTTCAGGCATTTTTCTAATAAAGTATTATAGCATTTATTGCATTTTACTAATAAAGCATTATAGGGTAATACAACTTAAGTGGATGTTTCAGTCTTCTTCTCAAAAGCCCTAGCTTCCTGGTACAGAGCAATGTATGTGGTATAAAGATAAAGAATGTTTGATTTTACTTTCTCTAGAAACATTTTGCTCTTCACGTACCAGGAAAATTTGGTCTGTAGCATTTGCCTAGTTAATTGTTCAAACCTGAATGGGCTAAATGGCTACAAGGGGACTAGACTAGTTTAAATACCAAAGTGCCAGGAAGTCTGTTGTATGTCAATTATATCTCAATAAAACTGG
>NW_006361519.1:0-698 GCF_000327345.1 Myotis davidii
GTCCCCAATATTCTATTTTTGCCCCTAATAGATGGTCGTTAAAGGTACTTGGTAGAATCACCAGTGGAAGGTTCCCCCATGCTGGGGAAGGTTCACCCCAGAATTTGGGTTTCAGATATCTTAGCAGCAGGTAGCCTCGGGAAAGGAAGGAATTCTTGCTAGTTTTGTTACACTATAATATGGAAGATAAGCTAAATTCACCTGACAACACTACAAAAGCAAGATAGATTAATTGTGGGCAAAGTTAAGCTTTGGTAAGACAGGAACAAATGGAAAGAAGAAAACTTTTAGGTTTGGGTGTCCATGTGAGGCTGAAAACCTATGACTGTGCTGAAGTTTTCTTAAGCACAGGAGAAAAGACTTAGGTGGCACCAAAGTTATTTGACACCCTCAATTTGAAAGACAGTAAACATAGTTTCATTCCAAATGCTGAGTCATGTCTGTGATGACAAGGAGAAACACTGAAGGCGTTAACTTCCTAGTTATCAGTAGATTACTTCTGCTGAAGTAATTACTTCATGTTTTAAATTATGTTATAGTAAGTGCTTCCCTCTTACCCCTTCACTCAGTCTTCCATGTTCTTAGCCCTCACCCTATTTACTTGTTTGGTTTTATTTTAATTCCATGAGCAAGAAGAAGCTGTAGTGAGTGTATGTGTGTATAAGTTTTTTAAAAAATCTTTATTATTGAAAGTATTA
>NW_006361520.1:0-698 GCF_000327345.1 Myotis davidii
CCTCTCCCTTCCTCTCTGAAATCAATTAAAATGAGGGCACGATGACAACTCTGGCCTGGCCTCGGGCCTTCACCTGCAGTGGGTACTGAGCACTGGACCTATCTTTCAGAGGACACAGCATCCTATTCAATCTCGATAGCATGTAAAGAGCCCTATAGCAAATACAATATTTACCACAGGGAGAATGAGTCATTTCTGCAGAGTGAAAAAGATGCTCCTCGATGAAAGATGCTCCATTCCCATAAATAAGTCCCAGAACATCCTTGATAGCAACGGCTGCATGCAGTCTGGTAGCTAAGAAATCTCTTCCCAGTTCCACCCCTCTCATATGGGTGGCCTGGAAAAAGTTACCTTCCTTATTTCAAGCCTCAGCTGCAGAAAAGAATCATTCCATTTTCTCTAGCTGACCATATAGCTTGCTGCAAACCTCCGCTTGCTCTGCAGCTTAGAACGCTCTTAAAATACACAGATTATCTCAAATACGGGTGATTCTATAGCCCCGGTCCTGAAGCTAAAAAATTACACTCTGGGTTCCTGGCATTTTATGTTTTATATTCATTTTACACCAGCATTATAATCAAAGTAAATATTCAAAAGCTCTTAGGAAAACATGGCTTTAAACGATTGAAACCCCCTTACCGTTTTACACTGGTTTCAAAGAAAAATTCTAAAAATTATAAAATGTAAGTGACCGTTTT
>NW_006361521.1:0-698 GCF_000327345.1 Myotis davidii
TTGTTAACTTCATCATAGTGTGTTTCTTCCTGAAGGCACCCAACATAGTGCTGAGCCTGTAGTGAGGATTCAATTTGTACCGGAGAGCTACAGCCTTAAGATCTCATGTTACCCATGGAAAGAACAATGTGAGATTCTAGATCAAAGAGCTAGAGCTTTTTAAACTGAGCTACAGCATGTGCTCACCTATTAGCAGACAGTGTTACAGTTTGTAAGGAGGCCAGAGAGGTAGCCACGGAGAGTATATTTAACTATTTTGGATGTTTGCATTTGGTAAGGTGACTGGGGAACAGGAGACATGACAGGCACACAGAATCACTACAGAGGTTTGGTTGTGTATTATTTCCAAACCATCCTTGTATACAGTTGTTGGCTCATTATTTTTAATACCAAGGAAAGCCTGAATAGATGTTTCTTTTCTCCTTGTGTCATAAATTTGTGTTACTTTCCTTTCTTTTCCCAACAGAACTGGGGATGGCTTTGATTTTAGGAGCACCAAGAAGCTTCTGTAGCTAAGCTTCTGTTGGGGAGAGCAGCTTTTCTTTAAAGTCGTTGGCTAATGCTGAAAATTCCTTTCACTAATGTGGTGTTTTTCTTCCATTAAAGAAAAGGCTTAAAATGTAAACTCCTGGAGAGAAAGATAACATAAAGACTTAAATACATAATAAGGTGCAAAACGAATGAAGATAGAGTCTTTT
>NW_006361522.1:0-698 GCF_000327345.1 Myotis davidii
CCATCCAGGGCATGATTTTAATTACTGACAGGTTTCCTTTTGAAAATTATCCACTCAACCTTATGTCTCTGAATGTTCCACATATGTGATATGTATTTAAAAATTAATATATATGCATTGTACTTGCATTCAGATTTATTTTTATTATAACATAAATTCCTACAATAAAATATTATTTTTCTGTATGTGAGTATGAGTTGATAAGTTGTGCTTTGTTCTCAGACATTTGACTTTATTAACTGATTTCTGCTCCTCTATGTCATTTTTCTTCCCTGTTTCTTGCTCCACATCCATATCCTTCTTGCCATCGAAGCCTCTATCTTCAGGCTCTCTCTTCAACCATCTGTCTGGCTGAACCGAAGACCTCATTATCTCTGTTTAAGACACTTAGTGGCCTCCTAAGACCCTCTTGGAAGTGAAAAATAAAAGTAAAGCATAAGGCTGGCTTATTAAGAGAGCAGGCAGAAGTAATCCTCCAAAGATGGGGGGCGGAGGAATATCACTATTGCCATAAACTATTCATCAATTAAATCCACTGCAAGTAAGAATTCCCATCACATTTGGCTTCCTAAGTTTCTATAGTGGTGAATAAAGTTGAGAACTAGAAATTCCTGCCTTCATTTTCGCTCTCTACCATCCCTTCTTCACACTTAAGAATTAGTCTTTTAAAAAAAATATTAAATTTATTGTGGTGCATT
>NW_006361523.1:0-698 GCF_000327345.1 Myotis davidii
TGTTCTGAGCCTGAAATATGGCTTATATTTGGGGACTGAATGGGATTGTGACTTCTTATTGGAGTGACCACCCTCACCTTCCTGCTTTTTGCTTCTTGAGTTATTACCTGGTTGTACAGGTTAAGTAGCATCATAGTTGGCTGCATGTCTGACACCTAGAAGTGTCAAGCTCTATTAACTCCCAGCAAGTCAAAGCTATTGGGTTGCCCATCTGGCCTTGCCAGTTGTTGAGTTAATTTTGGCTCTTGGCTTCTGGTGTTAAGCAACACCACCAGCACTCTCATCTCCATTGATATTAACACACTCAGCTCTGTGGTCACCTCTCCCATAGTCAGCCCTGGCCTGAAAAGAAGGCCACTATCGAACTTCTCAGTGATGCGAATGCTCCTCTCCCATGACCATGCTGAATGGTACCTTAATTGTTGCCCTCTTCTTCTGGTGGAGCATAACCTGAGGGGTATTCCAGTCTAAGTCAATACATCCTTGTTCATAAAATTGTATATTCTTGTCCCTTTGATGAAATTCTCTCTAAATCCAGTACACTTTCCCAGCTCCTGCTGGTGGAAGGTAGCTATTTGTGCAACCCCTTGGGTATTTAGTCTCCTTCCTCCTTTGTTGGACCCAGCATAGCACCATGCAATTTATGCTGGGATTTAACCCTGGTCATCAGGCTGACAGCCAGGAGAGGAACTGCAGCA
>NW_006361524.1:0-698 GCF_000327345.1 Myotis davidii
TAGTTTATGTGTGTCATGAGATGAAAAGGGTTGGAAAATTGCTGGTCTAAACCATGGCACAGATAGCGGGTGGAGAGGTGAGGATGAATGCAAGAGCTATTTCTGAGGAGGAACAGATGGCATTTGGTGACCGACTAAATGCAAGAGAGGAGGGATATTTACAGTGTCCCCAGTGTCTCTGGCAGGGCTGACTGGGTAGGTGGTGCCATTATGTGAGCTATGAAACACTCAAAGAACAGTAATTCTTGAGAATATTGAATCAACCGTGTCAAATGTGACCAGGTCATTTGATTTAGAGGAGTTTCATAAAAAGCCTTGAAAGAGTGAGTGGGGGAGGAACTGGAGGCTATAGTTGAAGGGTGATGGGTGGGAAAAGGCACAGTGGGAGATGGGGATCAGGGTGTGGAGCAGGTGCCCCTCTTCCCACAAAGACATAATCGTGTTCATTTGTCGAGAAGGAGCTGGCGGTAAAGAGGGAGAGATTACAGGGCGAGTGAGAATAGATGTGATCAATGGCAAGGTTATAGCTAAGCAAATACCTATCAACTCTAAATTATGGAGAACCAGTACGATTTATTTATCTTTTATGTAGAGATTATCTGTTGACTGGAAAAAGATCAGGTCAAATTTCATGCTTGAATATCATATTAACTAATAGCTAACACTTAATTTTATTTACTGGGTGACAAGCCCTGGGC
>NW_006361525.1:0-698 GCF_000327345.1 Myotis davidii
AAAAAATAAAGAAACCCTTAACTAACTTGGAGGAATTCTGACCTTCTCAAGTAGAGATTTTTCAATCACCAGCACAATGTGGAAGGCCGTTACGGGAATTCAGTCAGAACAGCTGAGAAGAAGTAAAACTTCTAGGAGTGAAGCCTCAGTAGGATGCGGCTCTTAGAAACTTATTCTCAATTAACATCTCAGAGCTAATGGTAAACTTTTCCCTGCTATTTCACCATCTTGTCAAACCAGTTACTAGGTGGTTGACACCCATATTTGGTGTTGTTATAGCAGTGAGACTAAACTACCCACATGGTGGATTTTTTCAGCTATGGGATCTAAGGCAGTCATCTACTGCAAAGAAAGTCACACGGGTCTCCTCAAATGGAGAGCACGTTAATACCCTTACTCACCTGCTATTCAGCACGCCTAAGATTTCAAAGATGATGAGCTCAAACATGGTGCAAGAAAACGCAAAAGTCACAGAGAAGATCACCTGTACGACATACTGACGTACCTGTTAAAAGCCAAGCAGAGACTGAGGGTCATTTTCTTGTTTGAAATACTGAATTGATAATCTTCTGGTTATAAGCCAGAAAACTTATTTTGAAGAAATTCTCAAGTCATCAGAAAGAGGGCCAAAAAAGTAACTTGCCTGGAGCTAAAGAAATAGATGAAAGTAGGTAATGGGAATGCAGATTGGTGTACCA
>NW_006361526.1:0-698 GCF_000327345.1 Myotis davidii
AAATCAATAAAAACATTTTTTAAAAATAAAAAAATACAGAGTAGAGGGGAAAGGGGGTAAAAAAGGCCTGACCTGGAACTAAGTCCTAAGTTAGCTACATGCTCTCTGGTCCACTATGTAGGCTGACTGGGGCCTAGACAATGACCTCAACTGGTCTCTCTCTTCTGTGATCTTATCCCAGGGCAATGCATCTGTATCCTAAACAAATACTTGCCCAGATTTGTCCCCAGTCCCTGAATCCCCCAACATTCTTCTGTTGAGATATATTTACCTTTCAGGTGGCCTGATTGGACAGGTCCTCAGATGATGCCAATTTTGAATCTCTTGTGAAACTGGAAGCAAATCCTAGCTCTGAGAAACATAAAACATCATGCTTATCTCAACACAGAAGCTCTCCTTTCCGCTCTAGATTTCCCCAGCAGATGTCAGCTTTACCTTATTCGTGTGTGAGTTTGACTTCAGCTTTGTCAGACAGGAATGGTCAGCAATCTTTTTTGTGTGCCAAGGGCCTGAAACAAATTTCATATGTGAGTGATTCCATTTAAGCCCATCTCTCCAGACTAGCACTAGAGGGTGTCATTTTCCCCCTGCTCCCTATACGTGGCGCTGGGAAGGGTACTGACCCATCTACAGGAGCTCTTTCAGAGGAAATAATTTCACCAAACTCCTCTCATCGTTGTCCCCCTTCTCCATCTTGT
>NW_006361527.1:0-698 GCF_000327345.1 Myotis davidii
CCTAATTCATGGCATTCCATAATCTGTACAGGAATCTGGGTTAGGTGAGCTTTCAGGTCCCTTTCAAACAAAAGGCTAAAAGCCTAAGTGCACTAATTGGCTTTTGGTGAATCATTCCAAATTTAATATTTCTGTCATGTCTGATTAATTATTGTTCGATTATTGAATGGATATAGGCAGTGACTTGACAAGTGAGTTCACCTCAGGGCTGGATTCAATCCAGATCTTAAATCTGAAAACTAGCCAATTAGGTCTTTTTTGAATCAGTGAGAATGCTCACATAGACCATCCTCAAAGAACACAGGCCTGTTCATGCAGAATTCATTGTCCTGGGCCTGCGGTCACCCAAACTGCTTAAAGAGCCTTTGAGTTTGATCACTAATTCATGAGAAAGTACTGCCTCTGTGACCAGAAACTTTAAAACTAAAATTAACATTTCCAGTGCTTTCTTGCTTTGAACCAGGATTTGAAAGGTACAAAGGATTAATTATGTTAATGTGTGCCCAGTAATGCCAGTGAAATAAAATGTCATTGCAGCAAAGCTTAATCATAATTAGTGGATCACAAGTGTTGAGATAAGGTGCTAATATGGAAATTTACTGAGACACTGTTTAATGGCATGCTAATACTATTTCCCCAAAATGAATATGTGCTGCTGAAGTGACCACATAATACTATTTCTAGTGTTAAACTGGTTC
>NW_006361528.1:0-698 GCF_000327345.1 Myotis davidii
TCGTTTGACCCCCAAAGGGGTCGCAACCCACCGCTGCTCTAGAACTTGCCTTCCTTTGATACATGTCAAATCTGTGGGATGTTCCCTTAACCACCCTTCCCTTCTCAACTGATGTCTGATATTTAGAACTAATCACATTTTTAAACTACCCCATTCCAAACTAATCCTGATATATGCACACATAGACACACACATGCATGCACACAAAAACATACATTTACATATAATCCAACCAACCACAAAGGTTATTATAATGCCTTGTGATATTGTTAACTGAGATTTTCAAGCTGACTTTATTTCAATATAGTCCTTTCAAATTGCATTCACTATCAAAATTTTGTATTACCCCCAAAAATAGAGGACATGAGCTGTAAAACATCACAGATAGCATAAGATGTTTTCATTTTATGAGAGCAAAGAGATGACCATTGCATTAAAAGAAAACCAAACAAAATGTCACAAATTAAGTCAAATCAATGTGATTTTCCCATTTCTTCTTCTTTCATTCCTTTAATTAAAAACAGATCAATTGCTCAATTGCTAGGTGGCTCGGTTGATTAGAGCATCACCCTGTACACCAAAACCAGGTTTGATCCCTGGTCAAGGCACATACCTAGTTGTGGGAATCCGGTCAGAGCATCTATGAGAGACAATCAATCAATGTTTCTCTCACATCATGTTTCTCTCTCTCTCTCTCT
>NW_006361529.1:0-698 GCF_000327345.1 Myotis davidii
AACCTTGCTAAACATTGAAACTTAAAGACCACTGGTTTAAGAGAAAGGAAAACTATGTCCATGAGTGTTCACAGCAGCATTAGCTTCATAATAGCCCCAAAGGAGAAACAATTCAAATGTCCACCAACTAATGAATGGATGAAGAAAATGTGGTATAGCCATACAATGAAATACTACTTGGCAATAAAAAGGAATGAAATACTCATACATGTTACAGCACTGATGAACCTTAAAACACCATGCTAAGTGAAAGAAGCTAGTCACATAATGTAGGATTCTATTTATATGAAATTCCTAGACTAGGCAAATCTATAGAGACAGAAAATAGACCAGTGGCTGCGGAAGGCTGGGAGTCAAAAGGCGAGCATTGGAAGACAATGGTACAGCGATGAACATGTTCGAAAGTTAATTGTGGTGAAGGTTGAACAACTCCGTGAATGGACCAAAGTCAATGGATTTTGTGCTATAAATGGGTGAATTGTGTAGTGTGCAAATAATATTTCAATACAGCTGTTAAACATTTTTTTTAAATGATACTTTTAAAAGGAGCATTGCTTTATGTCTCTTTTTCTGCAACTCACCACCTTGGGATCCATGTGCTCAGGCTTACAAACAGATTTTATGAGCTAAGAAAAATGAGGATGTGGAAAATAGTGATTTCCCCCTTAGTTCAGTGGCTCTCAACCTTCTGGCCCTTT
>NW_006361530.1:0-698 GCF_000327345.1 Myotis davidii
ACAAAAATGGCAAAGCCTAATTAAAGTGACATAAAAGTGGGAGAAGTTATTACTCATCGCTAAATTTCCCTTTTACTGGTTTATTCCTCACTAAAGTTTTATTTCAAGCTAAGATAGACACTGCTGATTCTAGCCAAAGCTTGTTTCACACTTTTATGCTACAAATATTTATGGAGTAACTGCCATTGACCTAAAAAGTTTTCTAAGAGGTAAAAGTATTGTAGTGAATAAGAATTATTCCTGCCTCCATGGAGCTTACATTCTAGTGTGCTGAGACAGTCAGTAAACAAATAAGCAAGACTAATTTTCTTTATTTCTATTTACATTATTGATTGCATTTATTCCCTGATCATAAAATGACAGGCAATGAAAAATAAAGCCAGATAAGGGGATGAAGTGCCCCTGGGAATGATGAGAAAGGTTGATCAGGACTCTCTAATGAGAGAGTCCCAAGAAAGACTGGTATCTGAGGGAAAGCATTTCAGTATAGAGCAAAGAACAAGTGCTGAGGTCCTGAGGTAGGGACATGTTTTAGTAAGTTTGAGGCTTTTTTTTAAAGATTAGAATGAGTCTTTGAACATTGATTTAATTCAGTAGTGAGGGTCATCGTGAAGGATGAAATTAACTTAGTTAAGGTGTAGAGTCAGGGAAACATGCACGTTTAGACAATAAAAATCATATTTAAACATAGCGTGGGA
>NW_006361531.1:0-698 GCF_000327345.1 Myotis davidii
TCTGAAATCAATAAAAAAATTTTTTTAAATGTACAACCTCAACCTAATTATGAGAAAACATGAGACAAACTGAAGAACATTTTACAAAAGTAGCTGATAATAATTCTTTAAAATATCAAGGTCATGAAAGACTAAGGAACTGTCACAGATTGCGGGAGACTAAGGAGACATGACAACTCAATGCAAACATGGGATCTAGAAAGAGAAAATGAACAATAGTGAAAAAAACTGGTAAAATCTTAGTTAATTTTTTAGTTTTGATCATTGTTATGTGGTTATGTAGGATATTAACACTGGAGGAAGCTAGGTGAAGGCTATTTGGCAACTCCCTAGTTCCAACTAATGACAAGCCTACACATGTAGAGTAGACCCATCTACCTCTGTAAAATCATTTCCAACTACTCTGTCTTTTACACTCCAGGCCACTGAGTGTACCCCCTTACCTTATGGTTTTTATGCTTGCTTTCCTTTAGGCTGGGAAGTTCTTTCTGAGACCACAAATCTCAGCATGACTGGTTTTTAAACTCATCAGTCAGGGTTTTTCTCAAGTATTGCTATCTCAGACTGGCAATTCCTAACCTCCTTGCTAAAACAGCAGCCCCATCCTGTCAATAATTCTCTATTCCATTTTTCTATTCTTTACAAAAACTAACATTTTCTTAAATGTTATTACTTTTCTAGTTGTTTATTTTATGTCT
>NW_006361532.1:0-698 GCF_000327345.1 Myotis davidii
CATTTCTCAGAATGTATCCCCATTGTTAAGCAGGGTGTATTTACCCTATGACTGTATTTACCATTTTAAACTCTCCAGAAGAGTCTCTCCATGCATTTGTTCCCCTTACTCAGGAGGTTAGGAGTGGGTGAGTTCAGTAGTGAACATCAAAGGGTAGCTGGCTTGTACACATACACCCTTTTCATCTCTCCTTGTTGTACCCTCCTGCCCCTTGCCTGTTTCCACAGTGATTGGTAGGCTGTTGATTGTTGGGGAGAGGTGAGAGCAGGACATTACGTTATTCTTTTACTTCTCTTCTCACAGTCATCTGTGGCTGCTGATCCCCCAGGTTAAAGGCTTCTCTCCTTTCCCTCCTACTCCCCACCCCTCACTCATCTCCCATATTATAATTACTGAGTCTTCAGACTCCCCAGGGACTTCTCATAGTGTTTTATTGCATTTTACTTTTTGTTATTAATTCCTCAAATCCAAGTTTTCCTCTAGTTCTCTAGGGTTAATTTTCAGGAAGGAGCCAGTGGCCAATGTAGTTTGTTATCCTGAGAGGATGAGAGAATGGTTTACGGAATGAGAAGGTGTACCATAGAAAGGGGAGATTTTGAGACAAATGTATAAGTCTCAAGGAGAGAGGCTACAAAGGATACTTTTTTCCCTCATTTATTTTTTTATTGTAATTAATGTGTGTGCATATATATATATAT
>NW_006361533.1:0-698 GCF_000327345.1 Myotis davidii
TAAAGGGTTTCACTGTTGGGATCTGGTGCTCAGGCAGGTAGGGTCTGTACTTCCTTTACTCAGCAGATGTAGAGAGAGCCCTCCGTGCGCCAGCTACTGTTCTGGGAGATTCTGCAGTGAATAAAACTCAAAATTTCCTGTCGCATGAAACTTACACGGTAGCGATCGGTTTTGCAGCCTCACCTCAGTATGTTTACATGCAGTTTTCCCCCTTTAAGGTAGGGTGGCAGCAGTGGTGGCTAGAAACACCTCACCATCACCGGGTTGCCAAGTGCCTAATAAGTAGGAATGACACCTTTACCTTGAGCTAACAGTGCTCCCCTCTTTTCCTCTTAATCCACTTACTGGGCTTGAAGCTTATTTTTTATTGCCCTTTCAAAGTCAGTCCTTAAGAAGAAAATTGTGAAAGAGAATGAATGGCTGTCTGTTGAGCTTGTCTGTGTTGCAGATCGGAATAAATGGGGGTTTTTACTTCAGAGCTGTTGCAATGGAAGGAGTAGCAATTACATCTCAAATGACAATAGAAATTGGGTTTAAAACTTAATAGAAAAAGAAACCCTCTTGTCTGAGCACTAATTACAAACAAAAGTTAAGTAAGGAGAGAAAGGAAGAGAAGTCCTTCAAAAGGGGAAGGACATTTGAATACGTAGCAATGAGAAACGCTTTATTGGTAGTTTGCAGACAATGGAGCAGCTTCC
>NW_006361534.1:0-698 GCF_000327345.1 Myotis davidii
TGTGCAGCCAAGGTTGAGAACCACTGGATTAAAGTCTTGTTTAAGTTTGGAAATAAGGTCCTTCATGAACTTTCCTCTACTTACCTTTTCGATACCATTTCTTCCCTGAACTTCACACAGTCATCACCAATATCTGGTTGACTCCTGAATTCACTCATGCTATTTCATGCCTCTGTCTTCTCAAGGGCTATTTGGTAGAATTCCCTTCTCACTTTAGCCAATATTAAACTCAATCAGATCCTTTGTGATCCCTTCACTCAATAGTACCAACGAATAGATAGGTATTAACACTCTCCACTCCTTAGACCCCTGAAACCATAATTGCTGTACATGTTTATGGGTTAGCATTAAATATACTGTAAAGGTAGTTTTGGTGCCCATAATAATCTCCCCCAAATAATAAGGAAATTAGGATTTCTCCCATGCTGACCTGATTTATTTTCATTTTCTTGATCTCCTGTTGCTCCTGCAGTGGCTTCTGAGGAGAAATAAGAGGATGGCATTGCCATTTTATTTATCAGAATAACATGTATGCACATCAAGCCTCTGTGTACTAGTATATGAGTGTACAAATGATCACACACATTCATGCTCAAGGAAAACTTTGTGTAGAATAGACAGTTCATTACAGTACATTTGGGTCATTTCATTTAATCTGGCTAGGACACTTTGGGGGTTGTTAGTATTCCATTTGACAG
>NW_006361535.1:0-699 GCF_000327345.1 Myotis davidii
GGTTGACATGATTATGCAGTTTTCATTAGTGGCTTTCTACTTCAACTAGAAAGATGAAATCCTACAAGAGCCATGGCTAAGGAGTTCTCATTGGAAATAGTATGGCCATTGCATTTCAGAGTTGGGGCTGAAAGTATCAAGACTCCTGCTTTTCCCGAGTCCTAGGCTTTTTCTGATGTTTCCCTGGTGGGTAGGTGGCTTGCTAGGAAATATGTAGGCTGGAACGGAATGCCATGCCGGGACATGCTTCCTGGGCAGGCAATAGGGTGGCCAGCAGGGTGAGCAAGTGTCTGTGAAGTTAACACAATTAGAGATGACATGATTTTGCTGACCTGTACCACTTTGTAGCACCCCTCCTCCCACCACACACACACTTTTAACTTCATTGTCGAAGGTCAGGATATGTACTCTTTGCCCTTTGGGTAGGTATAAGACTATATATTCGGTTGGGAAGCTGGCTTAAGTTTATAATGCATCTAAATATAATTTGGTCTCTAGATGCAACATGTCTAAAACACATTTTTCTTCCAGAATAACTTATCAAAACTATTTCCACAGAACTGAATTGAGAAAGAAGGGCAATACATTCATTTCAGCAGAAAATCGACTCAGTTGAAAGCATGATATATTGACATCTTAGATCATAAACATGATGGGTATTGGGAAAAGAGATTAATTCTTCCTGAATTAAAAAAAAAA
>NW_006361536.1:0-699 GCF_000327345.1 Myotis davidii
CAATTTTAAAGAGAGTCTAGATATATATGAATGAAAATGCATTAGAAATGACTATTTAATTGAAATATAAGTAAATTGTGAGGAAGACTATACATTGATACATAGGACTATATTAGCTCTGTACAGCCCAACATAATCACTGAATCAAATTGACTCAAAGTCTCTTGGAATATATCCTAAGGATCTGTATTTCATTAAATTCACCAGATAATTCTTATTTCTCTTAAGTTTTAGAATGTCTGTAAAGTGGTCTACTATATTATTTCACTTATAGTCAACTATTTTGCAAAACAATATTAATTATTTGAACAAAATGTAGTTGCTACTAAGTTTCTATAATCAAATATTGTTTCTTGACAAATAATGACCCAAGAAATAGTTTTTCATTGATTATTTTACTCTTATTCTTTTGCTTTTTCTTTCTTACTCTAGTCAAGGCTCTGAGTACAGGTGACTACAAATATAACAATATGTTCAAATATTAATAGGACCATCTGGTTTGAAACTAACAGAAACCAACTTCTACTGGCTTTGGCAGAAAAAAAAATAAGTATTTTCAAAGAATAGAGGGATTTATTACAGAATTTAAGAGTAGGAGTTCAGCAAAAATTTGATAATATACAGATAAGCAAGCAGTCTAAAATTTCTGTATGCCTCTCACCTCATTTCCTCTCTATATAATTGCCTTTCACGTTTCTC
>NW_006361537.1:0-699 GCF_000327345.1 Myotis davidii
TCTCTCTCTCTCTCTCTCCTCTTTCTCCCTCTCCTTCCCTCCCTTCCACTCTTTCTATAGAAGCAATGGAAAGAATACCCTTGGGTGAGAATTAAAAAAATAAATTAAAAAATATAAATAAACTAAAAAGATGTCTGCAACTTATTCTCAAATAATTCCCCCCCAAAATAACATTCCTATATTGTATTATATTACCTATATATGTATGCTTACATAAACTATATGACATATATGTCTGTATATATAGAGAGAATGTGACAAAATGTTAACAATTGTTGAATTCTGGGCAAAGAGTGTGTGGGAGTTTTTTGTATTATTCTTGCAACTTTTCTGAAAGCTTAAAGTTAATTCAAATTACAAATTTAAAGAGTCACATAAATACATAAAAATTATGCCAGTGAGGAGTGCTTATTTTACAAAATATTTAATTATATAAGGACCTAAACATGGAATGTATGTCTTAGCTTGGGAGGCCAAGGAGGGCTTCCTGGAGGTGGCAGGTTTGAGCTGAGGTCTGAGCAGAAGCTGACCAGAAGAAGGGGGTTGCCTTCCAGGCAGGGAGCACAGCTCCAGAAAAAGCACCGTCATGGGAAAGAGCAGAGCACGTTGGAGAAACAGAAAAACAAGAAATCAGGGCAGCTGGAACTGAGCGCCACCAGGTCCTCTCCTTCCTACCGTGACCGTGAGGAGCTGGGCCAG
>NW_006361538.1:0-698 GCF_000327345.1 Myotis davidii
GACTGAGGCAAGCCCCTTTTCCAGCAGAGGGCACCCCGATTGCCCTCGCCTTTCTTCACAACCCTCCTGCTGTCTCCCTACCAGGCGGTCAATGAATGAGATTGTGTGTGTCTCACCCCCATCGTCCAACGGCCAGAGCTGTGTTCCTGTCTTCGTGAGTGTTGACCGAGCCCGTGTGAACAACAGCCTTAAGTTTGAGTACATAGGGGACCCCCAGGTGCAGAGCATCGAGCCGGAGTGGAGCATCGCCAGGTGAGGCACAGCGTGGAGGAATGCACCGGGTGGCATCAGCCTCTCAGCCCAAGTATGGCTTGTGAGAGGATCCAGGGGTGAGGTGGTGGCCATTTGAATTTTACCTAACCTAGCCTCTGCTTGTTCCCAGTGGCCACACACCCCTGACCATCACAGGCTCCAACCTGGATGTCATTCAGGAGCCAAGGATCCGAGTCAAGTTTAATGGCAAAGAATCTGTCAATGTGAGTAACCACTGGTCTGCCTGGCCCTTGGCAAACATTGCATGTATCAGTGTTTTGTAATGTGCTGAGCTCTGTGCTGGGCACTGGATGTAGGAGAAGAAAGGTGGCTCAAGACTGAGCCCAGAATCATGTCCCCAAACACCTGAGCCTGACAATGATTTTTATAATTATGGCACTAGAGGCCTGATGCACGTGCAAGAATAGGCCTTCCTTCCCCTGGCT
>NW_006361539.1:0-699 GCF_000327345.1 Myotis davidii
AACTATAAAGGAGACAGAATAATTGTCTCCTATACTAGTAGTCTTCAACTTAGAGTTAAAGAGAAGAAAAGGAATAGAATCACAGATCACAGGACAAAGCCAATTCTCATCTTAGGCAAGAGGAACATAAGAAACTTTCATCCATATGATATAATTCATAGTATTGAAATAATGATAAGTCTTTAGCTTCTCCTGGTATTTCTCAAAGAGAAGTGAATGGCAGTTTTGAGTGGAAGAGTTCTAGTTCGAATTATTCTAGGCATTGCAGAACATTCAGCATCTCAGGTTCCCACCCACAAAAGCCTAATAACGTCCCTTGGTCGTTGGAACAATCAAAAATGCCCGAACTTATTAAAAACTGCTTTCATTTGAGGATACCTGAAATTCATACTACGTTTTTTGAAATTGTTCAAAGGTATTTTTAATATATTCTTTCATTCTCTCAACAACAAAGCAAGATAGGAACTGTCATTTCCACGTTAAGATAAAGAAATTAAAGATCCGCTAGTAGCAGACAGAACTTCCTGAATCACATTGCCTGCTTGTATGGCTGACAACAGAACATTTTAATATTTCTCTTAGATTACATGGTCTATTCAGCTACTTGAGACTCTGTTAAGGTTCTGTGATGCAGACTCTTGATTTCACTTGCAAATATTTTCAGTGGCTAAACCATTTACATTCAGGCTCCTGTCTCCT
>NW_006361540.1:0-699 GCF_000327345.1 Myotis davidii
AAGGCCCATTCTTGCATGAATCTTTGTGCATCGAGTCTCTAGTACTATATTAAGCTTTCCCCCTCATTTGATAAACAGAGCACACTAGGAATTCCACTGGAAATAATTATTCCTAAAACCTGGTTCCTCACACAGATCCTAAGGTTAAGAGGTGAAGCCAAATGGAAGAAAAATAATGGAGTGGCTTGAGGGACTATACAGCAGGTTTGTGAGGCTGTCATTCGACAAGTGGTCATGGTTTCTCCTCTTGGGAGAAATAAATTTAGGCCAACACAGGGATCCAAATGGTGAAGGGCTTTGTTCTCCATGAACTGAAATCCACATTGACATTGAAGCAGGAAGGGGCTTCTTACATTCACCTCCACCACCACCCTGCATTAGTTATCTCAGAGAATCCTCTTCATATCCCTACATAGGGACTATATCCTTACCCCTCAGTCCCTTTCCATAATGACCCCTCCAGGTTGCCCCAGGTTAGGACCATTACATAGAGGGCAATGACAGTGCTGGGTGAAGACTTCATCTCCAAGTCAGGGGCTGGTGCCCTTGACTGCAGGGCCTCTCACTCTGGCCCTCATGGACATTCTCCAGATTGACACTGAAACTTCTCCCCATAAGCTCTGTAATAGGCATGAACAGATTACTCTCCCCTTCTTGGTTCCCAGGACCAAGATCCTTAACTAATCCTCTACCCACAAA
>NW_006361541.1:0-699 GCF_000327345.1 Myotis davidii
TTATTTGTTTGTTTTCTTAACATCTATTTATGTTCTTCATATCATATATCATCTTCTAACATGTTATATAATTTACCTATGTGTTATATGTAGTGTTTCTCTATCCCTCACCTGAGGGCAGGAATCAAGGTGGCCTGAGGTGACCTGAGCAAAGACCTGAAGGAGCCATGAAGACATCTGGAAGAAGGAAATAGTGGCATGGGTAATAAATGGTATGGGTTCGTAAGAAAAGCTCACTAAGCACAGTGCCTGGTCATCACTGAGTGAGTATTGGCTGTTATTAATATTCAGTCTACCCCTTCATTCAAGGTGGAGAAGGAAGGCCAAGCATTTTAATGAATGGTTTATTATTAAACCAGATATATTTATGAAAGGCTGCTGGGAAGAGGCACTGGATATGGGGATAAATGCCAAGGGCTGTTACCTCACAGACACCTAATCAGGCCTAGTGGATCCAGGGAGAAGTCTGGCTCTCCCAGGCTGAGCAGCAGCCCTGGTCCCTGGCTTCTAGCCATGTGCTCTCCGCCACATTGTCCAGTTTCTCTGGGTCTGCCTGTAAAATCAAGGGAGGTGTTTGATGAAAATAATGCCTAGAGTTTGGTAAATTAATGGTCAAACATTAGCTTTTGATGCAGCGACTCTCCTGGGAATTGGACAGAAAATAACAATTACTGTTAGAATTAGCAACTTCATCCTCTG
>NW_006361542.1:0-699 GCF_000327345.1 Myotis davidii
TCTCTATTTAGGTGCCCTTATGTTATTTGGAGCTATCATACTGAACTTGGTGCCTTCGAGTATGCTCTTGAGAGCCATCCACAGCACAAGCGGGCGCCACTCTGACGGGAAAGATGAAGGTAGCAGCCTGCCTGCAAGCGGTCCGGAGGCAGGGCGCGGGACGGACACGTCACACTGCAGCGAGACGCCGGAGCTCCCCATCAGGGACCGGACTATGCAGGAGGTGGGACAAGCCGGTACAGGTTTCATAGACTCGCAACACCACAACGAAGAGGTCAACGATGGGCCAAGCAGGAACAGGCTGTTCCTAACACCTAAAGATGCACGTTTCCAGCAAAAGGCTACTTTGTGGAGCTGTAAACAAAACCTCTGTGATATTTCTCTTTTAAAGAACCCTTTCTTCTGCATATTCACCTGGTCTTTTCTCTTCAGTCAGCTGGCGTATTTGATCCCTACCTTCCACCTGGTAGCCAGAGCCAAAACACTGGGGATCGACATGATGGACGCCTCCTACCTCGTTTCTGTTGCTGGTGAGAAAGCCTACTGCAACCTCACACTCCAACAAGCAAACAGAAAGTCTTGTTAGTTTTTCATAGGTGTCTGACACAGTAGATATTAGGTATTTGTTGGAAAATAGAGTATTTTTAAAAGCTGGTGCTTAGTGGCAACCACCACTCAAGGAGCAAAAGAAATTCCAGG
>NW_006361543.1:0-699 GCF_000327345.1 Myotis davidii
AAAAAAAAAAGGAGAATGAACAAAAGAAATGCAGAATCTATAAATATCTCCCTCTCTTCCCACCCACTGTATCCTTGATACACCCTTTGACCATTCAACTAGGCTGCTAGTATTCCATGGGTCACATTGTATTCTAGTCCTGTATCCACTCCCCCTACCTGATAGTGAAAATTTTAAAACAATTTCCTATTCACTCCTGTGACTAAAATAAGTGCATTGTAAATGTTAAATTGAATTGATGCAAGCCAGATCATAATTCTGTGAAACAGATTCATTTTGCCATTAACCTCTTCAGTGTTCTCATTTCCTAATCCAGGTGTTTGTTTCATTCAACCACCCACAGACACGCTGTCCTCTCAAATGTCCTCTGTAAATGATTACTTATTAAATATAAGCTCATCAAGGACACTTACTGTCACATGCTGGGTACTCAAAACAAATTTTCTATGGATTCATTAATAACCAAGTAAAACTTAATCCTACACTCAAGTGACCATGGTTGATAGGTATCAATAAGAATATATTAATGCTTAGAGTATATTAATTATTAGGAATAATGTTACGGCTTAAATAGGAAACACTGACTAGTCTCTGCAAGAGTGATGAAAAATTATTGTTATAAATCCATTTCTACTGGAAAAAGGGAAATGTATTCATCTAAAGCAAGGTGGGGAACCTTTTTTTCTGCCAAGGGCTATT
>NW_006361544.1:0-698 GCF_000327345.1 Myotis davidii
GGTCATTCGACCCCCAAAGGGGGCATGACCCACGGGTTGAGAACTGCTGGTCTAACATGAAGCAGACACATGGCAGGAGGGCTGGCGGACAGGACAGCTCACAGGGTACATGGCCCCTGCGGTCTCTGCTGTCACACTCTGGAAAGTCTTAGTCTTTGGACAACGGACCCCTCATTTTCATTTTGCTCTAGACCCGGACAGCTATGTGAGCCGTTCTTATCAGGGGCACAGGGTTGGTGGAACACACAAACTGCAGGCGCTGGCTAGCTCTGGCCAACAGCAGCCTGACTTCATATGCCAACCTGGTCCTGAAACTCCCCAGCTCAGAGAAAGCTAGGCCACCAGCCACAGTTGAGCCACAGGACCTGGCCAATTTAGATCACCTCTTTGGAGCAGATGTAACGCTGCCTCGGATACACCAACTGGTCAGGAGGAGCACATACCACTCTCAGAAACCAGGACTAAGGAGCCAGGCATGTGCTCAGCTCCTTTCCGTATTATTTCCCACTAATCCTGAGATTCAGAGATAATGACTCAGGTTCAGGAAGGCGATCGGTGTTGGCCAGGTGCTAGTAAGTGGTGCTGTGGATTAAAATGCAGGTGCCTGGACCCCAAGTCCAGTGCTTGCCCCACTAGCAGGGGTGGGAACCATTTTCCTTCCAAGATCCATTTGGATATTTATAACATCATTTGCAGGC
>NW_006361545.1:0-699 GCF_000327345.1 Myotis davidii
ACTAATTGGCCACAAGGCAATTTTGCTGTAAAAAATAATAAAAAATTAAAGAGGGGCATAAAAAGAGACACAATGAAACATGAAAAATTAAAAGGACTTTATTGCACAAAATGAAAATACATCATCTTCCACGTCTTCCAAGTTTATTTGCTTGTTGATTCGTCTCCTCATATGACATCACACTTTTTCTTTTTCCGCAACAATTTCTTCCTTCAAGTCTGTTTCCAGCTAAAGAACCGGTAATGCTCTCGAAGACTGTTGTGTTGTGAATCAGTAGCTACCGCTCTGGTATTTGCAAAGCTTGATAAACTTTTGGTGTAGACAGGTGTGAGGGCTGACGGTGGTCCCCAAAGGATTTGTAAACTGATGCATGACCATTTTCTACAATAGGATGAAATCTGGCTCCCCAGGTAGTTTTGTAATCTTGCTTTCTACATACTTGTTATCATCCACTATTTTAAGGCCACCACGACTGCTCGTCACTGTATAGACCATTACGAAGACTGAGATTATGTAATGCACAAAGGGGAGTAACTGTGAGAACTTCGTTTATGGAGAAATGAAACCAAACTCACAACTAGGTTAAACACACGATGTCTGCCAAATTGTAAGCCAAACTATCAACTAGTCATTTTTATCTTTTACAGTGAAATTGCCTTAGGGCAAAAATGCTTATGGTGAAAATACCTAGATCCCCCC
>NW_006361546.1:0-699 GCF_000327345.1 Myotis davidii
TTAGCATTTCTTGTAGTGCTGATTTGGTGGTAACTCTTTTAGCCTGTTTTTGCAAATATTATTCATAAATATATTCTCACAGTGTTTTCATGAAGTTCCAAGTTTGCTAAGCTTGAATTAGAGCCTTTTGATTTTTGTTTGCTTTAAAACCTGAATCTGTAATTAGTAGTCATGGGTAAGCTACAAACAAATAAACTAAGCCAAGCTTAATGCCCAAGGCCACCAGGAAACAAACTGTCTATAGAAACACTGAGATTAGTGGATTATTTGAGTAGTATTAGACAGGGATGCTTCTTGAGGGGGAGACTTTCAGTTAAGTGTCCTGATTACCTCCTAATGATTATGATGCAAAATTCAGAAGAATGGGGTTATAATACCATCAATCTATCCTCTGTTATTGATTCCCTTGTATTCCCAATCTACAAGATTCTGAAAGCCTTCTGAATTATTACAGAATACAGAATTTTAATTAGGATTTAGTGGTAAATATACAGTGTTCCTTTGATTATCATAATCATGTAAGACAAAGATGGTGCTATTAGTCTGAAAATATAATTTCCCAGTATTATTTTACCAAAGTTATGATAAATAATAACTCTTCACTTTAAACTAATTTGATCTCATTTATAATTAACTCACATTAAAAAAGCACACATGAAAATGATCGACCTTGCCCTAACTGGTTTGGCTCAGTGGACA
>NW_006361547.1:0-699 GCF_000327345.1 Myotis davidii
ATGCTAGGGGCCGAGAATAACTGGCGACAGGTGTATGGGCAGCGCTGGGGCGTGGGCCAGCCTCTCTCTGTCCTGCAGATGCGGAGGGCGCTCTTCCTGGGGGCCTCGGCCCTGCTCCTCCTCATCTTGAACCACAACGTGGTCCGAGAGGTAAGCCGGAGGAGGCTTCGGGGCACATGGGCTGGGCGTGGGGTGGGGACCAAGGCCTCTGACCTCCCTGTGCCCCCCACAGCTAGACATATCCCAGCTTCTGCTCAGGCCCGTGATCGTCCTCCATTATTCTTCCAACGTCACCAAACTGCTGGAGGCCCTGCTGCAGTGAGTCGGGGTTTGAGCTCCAAAGGCGGGGCTGGGAGCCTGGGTGTTGAGGATGCCCAGCTCGGCCATGGGCTTGGGGTGGGGGGTCGGGGAGGTGGTTTGGGAACAGGGCCTTTCCTATTATCCTGACGGTTGAGCTGGAAGATGGGTGAGGAGACCTGAAGGAGGTGCCAGGCCTGCAGCAAGGCGGCCACTATGGGGGTAGAGGGCACTGGCTCTCGCAAGGAGGAAGCCTGGCACCTGATTGACAGGCTCCTCCCTGGGCTCGGGGGCCGCCCTGGCCTGGCTGGTATGAGAACTGGGAAAACCTATAGCTGGGAAAGGCCTGGGGGGCCAAAGCAGAAGGGCTGCAGAATGATAACTGGGGGAGGAGGGGATGGG
>NW_006361548.1:0-699 GCF_000327345.1 Myotis davidii
TAGTGGGGGAAAGGGCTTTGACGGCGACATCCTGAAGAAGTTGTTGCTGTTGTCTCTAGTGGCACCGAAAGTTCTTCATGTGCTGAAGAAGAATCCAAAGGATGGTCTGGCACACGTCTCCAAGTTTCTTCCTTTCCTAAATTCCAGAAATATGGAGCTCCTTCTTCCGTTGGTATTCCTTGGAAGGAACACCTTCGAATCACCTGAGCTTACCACCTTAATCAAGACGGCTGTGCTCCAGAAGCTTCTGTCAGTCGGCCACGGTTACGAAACAGCAGTGACCTCCAACGTTACGGCTGATGAGGAAATGGCGATGATAAATTTTGTTTTGGACTCCTGGTCTGCCGTTGATGGAGAGTTCGAGGCCAGCGTAGAAAGTACGGATGAGGTGAAGAAAGGAATAGAGGCGAGATCGGAAGCGATTGCTATAGCGAGGGAAATTTCAACGTGGACCGGTGCATCCGTTGAGAGCAGGGACTCCGCAGCTGGATTTGTTGACGCAATACTAGTTCCTGCTGGGCTCGTCGACGAGGTGGCAGAGATGATGGAAAGGGCGAGAGAGGAGATGCTGCTGGATGGACTTGTTTCGCCAGATACAGCAGACTTCGAGGAGGAGCATTTGAAGAAGCTGCTGGGATTGGCACTGGATTTGGAGGACACGGTGTCGTCCGAGATTGCATGCGTCGAGATGGCGAAGGC
>NW_006361549.1:0-699 GCF_000327345.1 Myotis davidii
TTTTTTTTTGCAATGGCAATTAAAGGTTTTCTTCCTCTTAAGAAAGGGATCGCAGTTAACCATTTTGTGTGCTACTATTTTAACATTATTGTTTCCTGAGTTTGTATTCCTTTCATTGATTTCGTTCCTCACCATGGCGTCTCCCCTCCAAAGCCTGCCCCAATAAAGCAATACACTGTTTGAACATGAAAAGATGCTGAATTTTTTCAAGTGATTTCTGATATGATCATGTGATTTTTGCCCTTCATTTTGGTAATGTGATATCACATTTTAGCAGCTAGACATGAGATGAACTAAACTGGAAATCCTCAGAAAAAAAATTATCTTCAGGATGCATCACAGAGTAAACTATAAGTGGACCAATTCAGGTAAAACCTACAATTCTCTGATACCCCATTCCATTTCAAAGATTGCCACTTCTCTGTAAATGTGAACCATTTATCAATATTTTTAAAGGTAACCATTTAGATTTTCCTAGTGCAAGCATTTTTCTGTTCATACCTTTTTTTTCCTACTTTTTCCCCCCTTACCTTATTGAGCATAGTCGTGCCAGTTGGAATCAATTCTTAAAGCTTGATGAGGAGACATCTGTTGCTGAACCTGGATTCCTTGCTCAGCAAGCAGCCTGTAAGTTAATAATGGGGTCTTATCACCAAATAATATCTGTTACTTTCCTCCTAATGTCCCTGAAGCATTATT
>NW_006361550.1:0-699 GCF_000327345.1 Myotis davidii
AATTCTTTCCAAAAATGAAAATTTTACCTTTCCTCCAAGTTGCTTATGGCAGATCTTCCAGTCATCTGAGGAGGAGGAGCTAGGGAAAGTAGAGGTAGTAGAGGCCCTAGATTTGGGATATGCAGGACTCAAAGTAAGTGATGGGAACTTCCTTTCACCAGCATTCTCAGCACACTGCCTCATGCCTGCCTCCTTGTTAATGTCTTCCTGCCAAGATGTTCAAGTCTGCCCATTAATTAACTCTTTCATCTTAACCAAGAGAAGACATAAGTCCAGGTTTTTAATGAAAATCGGTGGTAAATAGAGTGCACTTCATTTATTTATCCATTCATATCTATTTAGTAGCTACCATTTGTCAAGTATTGGGCTACACATTGAGGCTGACAGATATTTTTAAGGTATAGATACAGATAGATCTCTTTTAGTGAGAAGTGTATGTTCCTGAATATTACCAGGCATACTTTATCTTCAGAAATAGAAATGATCTGAGATGTGCTATACAAATGTGAGGTATGTTTTAGGAAATTTGAAATCATTGAAGATATTGAGCAGTATTTGGAGTTTGGCAGCATTCTGCAAAATGAATTGGAGAGACAGACCAAAGGCAGGGACATGAATTAAGAAGCAGCTGCAGTAAATTGGAGAATCTTATCATTAAGCACTAGTCAGTCATCCTGCCCTCTGGTTCTGAAAGCAGGA
>NW_006361551.1:0-699 GCF_000327345.1 Myotis davidii
ATCAGGTGATGTTGGCTCCTCATGGGAATTCAAAGTGTCATTGCTGCATCAATTTTTTAGAGAACCTCGATCAAGGACTCTCGAGAACCTCAGATTACAGCATAACCTACTGTGGTTGCTGTGTCAATTTCTCAGTGGGTGGTACCCTCATCTGCAGCAGGCCACATGGCGAGGCCCTGCTCTTAATCTCAGAACTAGGGATTGGATGGTGGGTCTCAGGGTGAAAGGCCACTTGGAGGTCTTCTACTTTGACCCAGGTGAGTATGTGAAAGTGCTGCGGTATAGTGGGAGGTTTTTACTTTTATTCTTTAGATCTACATTCATCAGTGCTGGAGGTGTTGCTCTTCTATAAGTCATATGCTTTCTACCTATTTTTAATATTTGGTCACCGCTTACAGACATTGTATGAAATTTGTAAATGCCTTTCTCTCTTAAAATTGGAAATTGTGCCTTATCTTTCTCCATTTTGCATTATTAGCAGTGGTTTCTTCTGTACTGTGAATTCATTAATTAATACCACTATTGCTACCGCAAACCAGTAAGTATTTATTCCTCACTAGGAAATTTCAGCAAGAAAACGATAACTGCTAATATGAGAACTGTTCCTAAATGTTTCTGAACAATCAGATGCTGCTTATTCAGTTCAGTATCTGGCCCCTCTCCCCCCCTCCCCTTTTAAAAAATATATTTTTATTGATT
>NW_006361552.1:0-699 GCF_000327345.1 Myotis davidii
CTGAGGCCACAGATCCTGTCACACAGCCCCCCTTCCCCTTCCACCTCCTGGTCCCTTCAGACCTTCACGGGGTAACAGCTTCCACTGTTGCTAACCTCTCAGGTGCCCAACACCCCTTCTGGGTTCCTTTCACACTAACCACACCTCCTTAAGCAGGCCCTTCATTACCCTCATATAGTTAAACACTGTGCATGTCCATGTCCAGCCGTTCATGGAAACACCACGCTTCAAAGAAATGAAATATGCATATCAGAAATATTTTAAATGATGTGGTGGGTGATTTGTTCTATGTGATAACTTGTCATTATGTGTGTATGTTTGTGTGCACATAGATACATATGTTCCCTTCTCAGTATTCCTTTGAACAAAGAGTAAATCCTGAGCTATTTGGTTCAGGTAAACCTGACTTAAAAGCCGCTTTTCGGGAGAGGTACCTGTCGCACACATGGAGGCATCCTGGAAATGCAAGGTGTAGCTGAGCGCCGAAGAAAAGAAAGGAAAGATGCATCTTGGTCTCTGGCCATGGTTTTGGCTACTACATAGTGAAAGCCAACAGAGCCCAGAAAAAATTAAGACCCTTTCTATCCCATGTTGTACAACTGGCTTTTACAGTTTTTCATTATCACCTTGAAGAACTTTATTTTGCTGCCTTTTGCACTTTTGATCTATAGACTAGAGGCCTGGTGCATGAAATTCATG
>NW_006361553.1:0-699 GCF_000327345.1 Myotis davidii
ACAAATGTGTGTCTGATGATTAAATGGCCCCAACCTTACTCATAAGGTTTTTAAAAAGTCATGTTGCCATAGAGATTTCTTAGAGAAAATACTGTGCAATGTGTACTTTATCTAGCTGTGATGCTCCTATAATCTCAAACCCTCTTGCATCTTTATGGATTTTAATATTTCCTCTTATTGCAAATGTTCACCAGATTTTTCAGTCCCCCTTTGCAATGCTTTGAAGTGAAATCTGATTGAAAAACTGCAGTTTGAACTTGAACAGAGTTCGTAGTAAACAGGTTGCAGACAATTTCCTTTAAATGTGATCTTAGAAGCTAGGGATACATTGAGCACATCAGAACAAGAAACTTACCAAGAAAAGGACATGAGATTTAAATTTTCAATCCAAAGCAAACACTACCATATTTCATTAAATCTAAGATGTCGTTGTACCAATAAAAAGAGAAAATGGTACACGTTAAATGCTGACACAACTCTTTCTTACCACTTAGAATTACTTTTTACATGTGAAAAAAAGTCTTTTAGACTGACTTAGTCATAGATTTTCATTATATATCACATGCATTTTGCAAATACAATAACTTTTTGTTTCAAAGTCAAGTCATACTGAGATTATTCTGAAGACATTGTAAATGGCAATTAAATGCCATTTACAATGGCATTTAGAAAACACACTCAAAGGGGGCTGGGACCCTC
>NW_006361554.1:0-699 GCF_000327345.1 Myotis davidii
CCCACCTGTGCATGAATTCGTGCACCGGGCCTCCAGTACTAAGATAATCAGACATGGTTATTAAAAAACTTACGTTCTACAAGGACCGATAAGACATGTATGTATATAATTATAATACAAGGTTTAAAGTGTTAAATGTCATTAGAAGATGCAGATAAGCTACTGTGGTAATTGAGAGACCAGGGACATTGTTTTCAACTCTAAGAATCATAAAGAGATTGTGAATAATATGTCATTGGAATGGGATTAGAAAAACTAGATCGTGTTTGATGGGAATGTAAATCATTGTAGGTTATACAGCACAAACAAACAAAATACCAAATTTTTGGTAGATTAACACTTGTTGATTTCTCATGCAAGTAACATGTCAATACAGGTTGGAAGAGCAAGTCTGCACATTTGATTACTTGGGGACCCAAGCTGATGACAGATTTATTTCAATATAGGTCCAAGGCACTGTAGGAAGAAACATGGCAAATTGCAGAATGGCTTTTAAAACTATACATGGAAGTTAACACATGCCATTGCAGCTTATATTCTACAAAGTACATAGTTAAACCTGACTTTAAGAAGCCAGGGAAGTATAATGCTACCATGTGCTACCATACTTCATAAGCCTTTCTGGTACTTGAAGTATCATAGGGGAATCCTTGAAGAAAAAGAGTATGATAAGTGCTGGCAAGGATGCGGAGAAAAAGG
>NW_006361555.1:0-701 GCF_000327345.1 Myotis davidii
TGTGTGTGTGTGTGTGCACACTCTATAATGATAAGTCAGTATTGGCGTTCTTCATCAGCGATCTTCCACCATCTTCCAAAATTTGTTCTTTGATCCATTTTAATTTTTACATGAATTTTCTACTTAAGCCAAATGATTCCCAAAATTAAATTTTATTTATTAGGAAAGATTAAGTTAATATGAACAAAGAGCCAACATTTCTGTCGCATCTACTATATGACAGGTACTTTGGATGTGTGATTTAGATATTGCTTAAATTCTTTTTGTCCTTTTTAAGATTTGCTTTTGACTGATAGAAATCCCATCCTATGCATAGTAAGCAATAGCACCTGCCTGATTATTTTTGATGGGGGAGAGAGTCCTGGATGCCTGGCATTTCTGCTCATCACCTCTGGCTCCATTGTCCTGAATTTTTGATCTCACTTGTATCTTATTTTTGATAATTGCATTTCCCTATGCTCTCTAAAGACTCAATATGAAACAGAAAACTTTTCCCTCAATTTTTCTCCCAACCCTGGTCTTAAAAAGATTCAGAAAATTTAAGTAATTTCCTTAAGAGAACAGTGATGGAACGGGAACATAACTTCAAGTTTGCCTCCAAAACCGGAACTATTCCTATTTACCTTTATTTCCAGAATATTTGCAAACTATGTATAGTGGGTTTGGAGCTAATAAAGAAAATGGATTTATTGTGAGATAGT
>NW_006361556.1:0-699 GCF_000327345.1 Myotis davidii
GGAGTAAAACTGCAGGGCCCATGGTAATGAAAGATTTCCGTGAACGTCAGAGACCAGCCCTTAGAGGGGCGAGGAGAGGGAACCAGGAGGAATAGCAGTTAGTGGAAGAATGGACAGTCCTCTCCTACAGCAACAATGGATTCACCGGGGAAAACAAGTCCTTATTTTTAGAAAGAAGGGTAGCTTGAAATTTCCTCAGTTCTTCCAGTTGATGACCTAGTTAGGAAGACTGAAGCAGAGCGGGTCAGGGAAAAGGCCTGGGGAGCCTTACTGGACGTGAGAAGCAAAGGTCAGGTTGAGAGATCTCTATCAGCGGTCGACTTCTCAAAGGTTGCTGGGAGTTTTGACATTTGCATAGCCAACGGCTGGTATGTGGTCACATCTGAAAACAACTTAGGTAAGAGGCTCCTAAAAGACATTTTTCTCTAAGGGGAAGTCAAATTCAAGATTCGGTTGAGATGTCATAGGCTGACGTCTACGTGGTTTTGTTCCTTCAGGTAGGCACACGGAGTGGTATGTTAAACAAAAACCTATATGCAAATGAGGCTAGTTTTAATTTAAATCCGTATGCTTTTATTTGAATAAAGAGTTTCTCCGATGGGGAAACTTCCTAGAGAAGAAACCCATTGCAGGACGGCCTTGGTCTTCTTCTCTGGTGCCATCACACGCCACACACAGTACCTGGGAAGAGCTCCTTGA
>NW_006361557.1:0-699 GCF_000327345.1 Myotis davidii
GTGCACAAATTTTTGTGCACCGGGCCTCTAGCGAAGTATAACGAGCCTGCCTCAGAAGATGTTTCAGAGATTGCGTTGTGTCCCCAGCTCCTCATTTTTGGGGGCGGGAAAGACTTAATAATGACAATTATGTCTCATCTCAGGGTTTAGTGGCTGCGTAAGTGTGTTTTGATTTTGCAGGATTAGTGCCTGGCCCTGTCATTGGAGCTCCTCTGCTGACACGGCCACTTGAGTGCGTTCCTCAGGGCCTGCTCGGGGGGTAATGGAGCCGTCGATAGTTGGGTATTTCGCAGAGGTTTTTATTTTTGGCTAAATGTTAAGTACACATTTTTCCTGCGGTGAATGCTGCTGGCTGCAGAGGCGTAAAATGGGATTTTCGGGGGGGAACGTCTGCAACCTGACTTGAATGTAAGTGGCCTCATCTCAGCTTCATCACCCACCGGGATTAGATACATTCAAAGGCGGGCCCGTCTGTCAGGGTCTATGCAAAAAAAAAATCAGGTATTTGGGGTTCAGCACATTGAACCCCTGAGGGGTCTTCCCCATGTAGATTTCAGGCAGGAGACATTTTGGGACAAATGGAGGCCACCTTGGGAGCAACCCAACTTCTTCACATACCTGCGGTTAGGACCCTCTGTGGCAGGCATACTTGTCCATATGGATGGATGGATGATGGATAGATTTGTGGATGGATGGATG
>NW_006361558.1:0-699 GCF_000327345.1 Myotis davidii
CATTTTCTAAGGATAAATTCGTCAGCTGTCACAGTCAGGTCCCCAGAGCCCACAGTTTTTCTCACTTTTGAATGTTGGCTCTCTCCCATTGCCCTCTTCTGGTGATATCTGTGCTTTGGTGACTCCGGAGAAGTCTCTCTCCTCTCATTGGACTGTGCATGCTTTGTGCAGAGCAATTACACTTTATCTCTGGGTAAGAGCCACCCTGAAGGGTGGCACCCATTAGTCTCCAAACAACTATTCATTATTTGATACTAACTTAAAAAATTAGGCCAGAGTCCATATAAACTTTCTAAAATGTGAACTCTGGAAAGCATTAATAATACAAATATATTTTATCTGACTTTTACCCCCATATACATAAAACAACCCAATTCACTCTTGTTTCATCTCCCTGATCCTTAATATACTCTCAAACTTAGCTCAGTTGATAGCCTCTGGGAAAGCAGACTTTGGACTTGGTGGTCCCTAGAGCACCTAGCACAGGGGCACACATATAGTTTGTATCAATGAGGATAAAACAGTTAGAGATAATGGGGTACTTCAGTTTTACTTAGAAAAAGTTCTAGTTACTTGGAGAAGTCTAGATTGTTCAATTAAAAAAAGATGTTACTAAAGACTTTTAATTTGGGGTACTGGGAAAATATCCCTTAGTTTTCAAGAGACATTAATTTTCAAGACACATTTTAATCACAACAG
>NW_006361559.1:0-699 GCF_000327345.1 Myotis davidii
GTCCTAATGAGGCCGAGCCCAGGCTGCCCCCTCCGTCTCCTTCCTCTCCTTCCTGCCTCGGTTCCTCTGAGTCTGGGCCGGGAAGGGGGAGGGTCCCAGGTTCTTTCTGAGTCTGTTGCTTCTTAGGAACCAGCTTGAATGTACACCCCGAAGGCCAGCTCCAGCCTTGAGCTCACCCCGCAGTCCCCACCCCCAGCAGATGGGGGGCCGCGGTGTAGACCCCAAGAACTGGCCCCTCTGTGTCTGAGGGGCACCCGCGCCTCCCGCTTCACCGGGGAGGAAGGAAGGGGGTGGGTTTGCTGGTATCCAACACCCCGTCCGGGCGTGAGAGCCTCCCGTAGGCTGGCGCTCTGGGGCCCAGCACCCCGTCCCCAGCGCACCCTGGACGGAGCCCCGAGTCCCGTTCTCTCCAAGACCCAGCGAGCCGTGAGACCAGCCGCTCGCGGGCCAGTGCGATCCACTGTTACCAGCGCCGGCGCCTGCTCGGTCTGCTCACCGGTGCACCCAGCTTGCAGCTCAGCTCAGGCTCCTGTGGGTGAATCCATGACACCGTCTTTGAAGCTGTCCAACCATCCAGGTCACTCAGCAGGGTTCACACGATGGGCACAGGTCACATATGTCGGAGGGGGAAGAAATCGGGGCCCTGGCCGGTGTGGTTCAGTGTCAGCCTGCGGACGGAAGAGTCCCGGGTTCGATTCC
>NW_006361560.1:0-699 GCF_000327345.1 Myotis davidii
CATACATACATAAATTTGAATTCAGGAGGTGGAGCCATTGGAAAAAATATGAACTACACAGGTATTTGTCGTTCAGGGCAAAGAAACATGGAACTATCCTCGTGCTTCTGAAATCAAAGGCTCCAGTTTTGGCTGCGAGTCCCAGGACACAGCTCGGCCGCCGGCCCACCTCCACCACCACCATCATCCGACGGACTCGGGAATGGTTGCGGCTTTGGAGAGAAGAAAGATCATCTGTCTCTAGGTATCAACATTCCTTTCCTTAAAAATTTTTCTTTTATTTTAAACCTCCCCACAATTCAATTCAAACGTTTCTCTTATTATCTTCTGCCGAGGGAAAAAATTAATAACACGGTGCAATATAAAATACTAAATTAAAGGCATTTTGGAACCAGCAATTATTTCATGAGCTTCTCTTTTATTGCTGCACTAATGTGCCTAATTGCTGTCTTAATGAGGACATTAATTTCTAGCTAATGTGATGTTATTATAGAAATTGCAGTCAATCTCTTAAAAAGGGGAAAGTGCTAGAAAGTTGTCCCACGAGGCTGGGGTTGTGGTCACCCTGGGGCTCAGGGGCAAAGGAGAAGAAAGGAGACGGTGCCGGAACCCAGGCTTAGTGTAGGGGTGGCTGGGAGCCAGGGAGGGGGAAGGCAGGGGCGTTTCCCAGGTAATGGGCAGCCTGGGGAGGCCCCAGTC
>NW_006361561.1:0-699 GCF_000327345.1 Myotis davidii
TTTTTTAAAAAAATGCATTATTTATGGAATCCTGATGTTACTTACTAAAGGAATGGTGAACTGTGGTCACTTAACCATAGTAAATAAAGTGGCCTAAGAAGTCATTTTGTTCTAGGATATCTTTTAGACCAGAGAGAGATTTTGTAAGCTGGTTGTGACTACGACAACATCCAGATGTACACAAGATCTTCCAAAAGACAATTCTCTCTGATATGCAAGTGCAAAGCAGTGCTGCCATCAGGCAATTAGATCCCTCCCCTGTGCTTGCATTGCCGTAGGTCTCAAAGCGTTTCAAGACCAAGCTAGGCTGAAGCAGAGGAAAGAGGCTCCCCTGGGACTTACCCCACCACTGCTCCTGCTGTTGGTAGGTGACCAAGTCATTCACATACTAATGGTCAAATCTGTCAGATGGAAATGAAGAGAGAACAGCTGCATGTGCCAGACCCCATTAAAATTTAAAACCAGGGGCCTGGCACTAGAGCTGCCCACCCAGACCATGGGAGCTCAATCAGATTTTTCTGGAGCCTTTGTTAGCAAATTGGTTTTTCTGGTGACTGAAAATTCAAAACCCACAGGCTCATCACAACTTCTCAGGCCAGGCTTTCCTCTCTCTGAATGGAAAGGAGGCAGTTTCCAGCCTCCTTGAGATTCTGATGCATTTGCTCATTAGACTAGAGCAGCGGTTCTCAACCTGTGGGT
>NW_006361562.1:0-699 GCF_000327345.1 Myotis davidii
CATGTTTACATGTGCTTGTATTTTAGAAAGAATATGAGAAAACAAAGAGTCAAAGAGAGATGGAAGAAAAATATATTGTTAGTGCCTGGTACAATATGGTAAGAAAAGAACACCTATAAACATATTGTAAAGTTCAGTGAATATGTAATACTTATTACATGCCCTTTACTGTAGAAGTAATTCTGCCAAAGGAATCTGAAAGTAATATGATCCTAACACACACTAACAAAACCTAATGCTGATCTTGGGACTGAAAAGCAGATGTGAGAACCATCAGATGCATGGTTAGGGTATTTTGAACACATCATTATCCCTAGAGAATAGAAAGATAAATGACAGTTTGATTTCTGTCTCTTAGAACCATTTTCTTCTAGAGGAAAGGGACATTAGTAATATCTAAATACTGAAGCAGTAGCTTTTGTTTTGTGGGACTTTGCATGCATGGTACTTACACTGAGTGTAGTTTAACTATCTCATAGGATTTAAAACGTGTGTATGATTGATAGACCCTGAACGACTGGAAGTTTTGAAATTGGATTTCCAACACACACAAAAACTTTGAATGTTTTGCAGGGGAAAATAAATGCTCATCACATTCTGCTTTAATACGATTTTCTGGATATAAATAGTTGTGGTTTTTAGAGAATACTATACTCTTTTCAATACTTTTTGTCATTTTTTTCTTCTTTGTTCTTCTCT
>NW_006361563.1:0-699 GCF_000327345.1 Myotis davidii
TAATCAATAAAGAAAAAAAATTAAAAATAAAATAAAATTCAGTTGTAAAATACTGAAAAAGAGATGTCATATAAAAGCACTACATTACAAATATCTTATATTTTTCGAAGTATGAATTACATCTGAGATGAAAGTATAATGGAGATGAATTATGGTAGGAAAGAGGTGGGGTGAATAATAAAAAATTAAATTGATTTAAAGCTATTCATTCTATTTTACAGCTACTAAATTATTTCTCAAGCTATCAAACTCTAACAAATTTAAGCTACTAGATTTCATGTAGTTCCAAAGAAAAAGAGGAAAGGGCAAACAAATTCCAGGGAGAAAAATTGACAATTGTAGGTTATGGGAAATTTTCTAAACATGAACAAACTCCACCGAATCACTCATCGTTCAAGTAAGAATTAAAAGCAAAAATCACTGGTGCCTAGCAAAAATTATCCAAGACCTAAGAGATACCAAAATCTAAGCAAAACAAGAATTTGAATAGGAACCTATTCCTAGTCATACTGTCAATTAAATCAGGAGGCCATTAACCTGAGGTGGCGCTAATGCCGTGCAGGCCTACGCCAGCAACCCAAAATCTAGGCCGGAAAAGCCTCAAGATTACAAAGTCAAAACTTAAGGACACCAGTCACAGTCAACCAGGTTTTAAGCTACATCCAGTCAATAATTTCCTTACTTTGTTTCTGCCTTTTC
>NW_006361564.1:0-699 GCF_000327345.1 Myotis davidii
TTGGTCCACAGGCTGATACTCTATCCACTGAGCATACCACAAGGGTATTATTGCTGATTTTCGTTTGGTCGGATGAGAAACAACAATAGATCAAACATGTGAGTTGGTGGATGTCACCAAGCATAGCAGTGGTAAGCACAAGATTTCAACAAAACTTTTGTGTTTCTACTAGATCCGTACAGTCCAATACGATAGCCATGAGCCACATGTAACTAAGGAACATTTGATAGATGGCTAGTTCCAACTGGTATATATGAAACATATATCATATTTTGAAAACTTGAGATGAAATGAAAGATGTAAACTATTTTATTGATAACATGTATTGCTTGCATTTTGAAATGTTAATATTTTTACATTAGGCTAAATAAATATATTACTAAAATTTATATCACCTGTTTATTATTTTAAATAGTGTGGCTACTAGATAATTTGAAATTTTATATGTGCTTATATTTTGGCTCATGTTATATTTGTATCAGACAACATTATCTTAGATTATACTGTCTACATCTGTACAGGAAAATTTTCAGTTGATTACCTACTGTCTTTGTAAGAGAAGTAAAACACTTTTCTCAAAAGTGGATTGGGATTTCAGACTCACACTAAATGCATGGTTGTTTTTACATGTACCAGTAAGGCTGATCACAGTTGAAGAAAATTCACTTTTACCAAGATTGTGTTCCCCAAATTCAACTT
>NW_006361565.1:0-699 GCF_000327345.1 Myotis davidii
CAACATTAGACACCCTGAGGTGCCTAATGCAGAGGGAGGGCCCTAGGTCATGGTTTAAACTAAAAGACTGTGTTGTGATACAGAAAATGGGGATTAGAACTAAGTTATAGATGTGGCAATTATCTGCGCTGATATAATAGAAACCATGAGATTGCCAAGTGTAATAGTTGAAATGAGATGAATCATGGACAGATTCTTGGGAAATCTTTATGTTTAAATTGTGGGAATAGGAAAAGAACATAAATACAAAAATAAAGTGAGTAGAGAAATAAAAAGGCAAACAAAGAGTTCTTATAAAAAGAAAATACAAACACTCCAAATGTTGTTAATAGCATATGATATATACTGTCAGTACCATACCCATATTCCCACAAACTCATCAGATTGGCGCATGGCTGCCCAAATTTCAATTCCAAGTACCTGCATTACTTTACCTGAGAGCTGCTCTGGTCAACAGAACCTCCTTGCTCACACCCCAGGCTAATAGTGTTAGAAAATATGCCCCAACCCCAGCAGCCCTGAACCAATTGCTGTGATGTAGAGGATAAGTTCTCCAGCCCCCTGGCGCCTAGAGCAGGATAGCGCTGAGGCACATCTCACTGGCTATGCCAGTTTCCCAGTGCTTAACTTTTAAGTTATTCACAGGAGAAACTTGCCTGATAACAAAGCTTTATTTACTGCCTTTCTCCTCCTCCTCCT
>NW_006361566.1:0-699 GCF_000327345.1 Myotis davidii
TATTGATTAATTTTTAGAGTATTTAAAAAAGATAGGTACTTAACAGTATTTTATATTAAAAGACTCTGGATAAATTTTACTTATTTCATATCTACTGTTCAGTATTTACAAGCAACCCAATCACTTTTAATTTTTACAACCATTTCAGCAGGGAAAGTATTTTGTTCTTGAGTGTTTTCTTGAGAATATACATATTGTAAACTTAGTATTTTATTGTATATGGAATTATTTTTGTACAATGGTTTGAAAAATAACAAATAACTTGAATGGACTAAATTTAATCACAGTTAATGGAAGCTAAGGCCTAGGTAAGTTTACAAGAAGCTTCTGAGGATGACAATGGTTCCCTCAGTTTAATGAGTTATCTTTACATAAGTTCTAACTTAGATTATCTAGTAATTTTAGTTTTGAAACTTCCTAAGACATCTCCCACTAACATATCAGAACTCAGCAGATAGTATTCCTTCTTTCTTTGTGGCCTTTGGAGCAGATATGCCTGACTAAAAAATGTATGTTTTTTCTTGGCCAGTTCATTTAATTGGAATGTTGAAAATATCGGTCAATTTGAACATGTTGTTTTGTATTTTTTAAGATAAAAAGATGGTATGGCACCAATCATGTACTTTTCACCATGAAAATAACTTTAAACTTGCCTTGGCTGTAGAATTTTTATTTTTTAAAGTATTACATAAGTCTCCT
>NW_006361567.1:0-698 GCF_000327345.1 Myotis davidii
TTAATTCATACTCGTGTTTACCAGAGTTGGTAGATATTTAGAGAGTTTTGTTATTTATTTTAAAATACGTGGAAACTATCAAGAATGGAAATGTAATATTTTCACATCGTGGCACCAGTAATAAGGTGATAGCTTTCCTTTGCATAAAAATCTGCAAGAGGCCTGTGAACTCTTTCGGCTTCACTTGAATGATGAAAGTGGAACCCTGCCGTCCTCACTCCCAACATTATTTCAGAAGCGAGAGCACAGGGGGCCACCTCCCAGCGCAAGAGAGGCCTCTGGGCCCGGCGAGGGCGGGGGAATGGCCTCATAGAGTTAAAGATGTAATTTCCTGCTGGAAAAATAACGCCAAAGTTCCATTTTTTTCCTGAGATAAATAATGTCTATGCAAGTGTAGAAATTACTTTTTGACAGATAGATGGCGGACCTTGAGACGTGCAAACCTAAAACATAATCTGATGGACTCCGGTTTGCTTCATAACAGAGAAGAAAACCTTGACTCAAAAATGCTTCTACATTCTCCGTGAAGCGTCAGAATGTAATCAAACTTCCAAGAAAGAATAAATAAAATCAAACTCGTAGAGTATCATGGGAGCTCTCTTGGTTCTTCTCTTTCTAATAGTTTTCCTTAGAACAGTTTACCATGTAGGCTAAATTTCCTAACAGCTTATTTTCATCAATCTCTGATACAAAAAAAA
>NW_006361568.1:0-699 GCF_000327345.1 Myotis davidii
TCCTGGATTGCTAGAGGGTGCAGGCCGGGCTGAAGGACCCCTGCCCCCCAATGCATTCATTTCATGCACCAGACTTCTAGTGTCATTATAATATGTAAAGCTTAAGTAAATTCTAGCTTTTTTACAAGAGTGCAGGAGAGAGGGAAACTAGTAAAAACTAAAAGAAAATTCATTGAAGATGGAGTTAAAAATAAGAACTAAGAAAGTCTGTGGTGACTCAGATAAAGGATTTGTTGTTATTAATCAACAGGGAATTGATCCATTTTCCTTAAATGCTCTTGCAAGAGGAGGCGTGGTAACTGTACACAGAGCTAAACAGAGAAATATGGAAAGGCTGACTCTTGCTTGCAGTGGGGTAGCTCTAGATTCTTTTGCTGACTTAAGTTCTGAATGGTTGGGACATGCAGGGCTTGTCTATGATCATACATTGGGAAAAGGAAAGTTCACCTTTGTTGAGAAATGTAACAGTCCTCAGTCTGTCACATCAGTGGTCAAAGGGCCAAATGAGCGCACACTCACTGAAATGAAAGGTGCAATACAAGAGGCTTGAGGGCTGTTAAAAACGCTACTGGTGGATGTGTAGTTCCAGGTGCTGGTACAGTGTAAGTGGCCATGGCAGAAGCCCTGATTAAGTATTAGCCCATTGTAAAGAGCAGGGCTCGCCTAGCCAGTTTGGGTCCCGGGTTTGATTCTGGTCAA
>NW_006361569.1:0-699 GCF_000327345.1 Myotis davidii
CCTTCCTCTCTGAAATCAATAAAGATATATAAATATATATATATTTTTTAAAAAGGCATTCATCAAAGAGTTTTAACCAACAAATAGATATATACATTGTGATGGAATTTGAGACAATAAGGTGAAAATGTGTGGTCTGTACTTTTAGGCATTCAGTTAAGTTTAATTTATTTGACTGTGTTCATACAAAAATATGGCACAGAAAAATAATCTATTCTGGGACTACTTCAACAAAAGCATTAAATCTAGTCCAATGTAACACTGTGGTTTAAGCTATCAACCTTTGGCTCTGTCACACATTTGTTATGTGACCTTGAAAAGTTATATAACTCCTTGAAAATGTGATTTCCTGATTGGCAAAATGAAGCTAATGATATATGATAGAATTGTTGTTAGTATATATGGAATAATATGACCCATTAGAGTGCATGGTACAATGCTTGGAACAAATGTAATTTTATTATTTATTGTTAGCAGGTTCTTAAATCAAAAATTTACAATGCCAGCATAATTATTTTAAGCTGAATATTTTCTACACCATATATTTTATGTTGACTATTAAATTTAGGGCTCAATTTGTGAATAAATCATTTGCTTTTAATTCTGATTTTTAAAGTCTAAGTTAAAATATGCAGCTCATTTCACCAATGTGATCCTCATATATGAACTGCATTTTGAATTAAGAATAAAGTCAACTCT
>NW_006361570.1:0-699 GCF_000327345.1 Myotis davidii
CTGCCACTCCCGTGGGGACCCAGGAGGCGAGAGGGCGCCCGGGCTGAGACAGTGCTGGGATGAGAAGCAGCCGGGACGTCCACGGCGGTGATGGATGGGCCGGGGGCGCCGGGCCGGGCGGCCTGACCTGCCTGCTCCGGGGCTTTTGTGACTAATCCACCCACTCGCTTAGGAAGTTCCTCTCAACACGAGAAAATTAAAACCACCGCCCTCTGGACAGGAACGCGGGGCCATAGAGGAGAACCAAGTAGGGAGATTTACATGAAAGCACCAGCTCCGCAGAAGAGGAAACTCAGAAACGGCCAATAAGGTATAAAGCAGGGAAGGTGTTAGCACGCCTGGGCAGGGAGGGAAAGCGCCTGGGAGTGACCCGCTGGGCTCTGGGCAATGCCAGTCCCCCCACAGCTGCCAGTCTCAGGTGCGTGGCGCATGCCCATGAGCACTGCCACTTGCCCTGCCAGTGGGAAGGGCTAGGCAGCCCGGGGAAGGGCGCCTGGTAGTCACGGCGCCTCCAGAATCACGCAACATTTCGAGGGTCCCCCTCATCTGTGCACCCCCCAAACAGCAAGCACGGGGCAAAAATATTTGTTCAATATGTGAACGGATCAGTAAGAAGATGGATGGATGGAATAACAAATAGACAGACGGATGCATGGAAGGGAAGAAGGAAGGAGAGAGGGAGGGAAGGAGGGAGGGAGG
>NW_006361571.1:0-699 GCF_000327345.1 Myotis davidii
GGAAATGTTTTAATTAATATTTGATGATTTACTCATTGAGACTATCTAGTGTGTTATGAAATTGCATATGTTTTAAGATTTAACATAGACTTGACCAGAAAAAAAATGGTATTTTTACATGATTAAAAAATTAGATATTTTTAAGTGATTTGTCTTATATATATTTAGGGCCTGTGGTTTGGTTTAAGATTTAGTCTACAGGTTTGAGCACCCAAATCATATATTTGTTTATAAAAACAAACATTTTAAATGCAAATCTGTCACTCTGCTAATGCTTCTGCTTTGCTTGAAATGATTTATATATACAAATAAAAGTACATTAAAATGTGACTACCAAAACATTCATTTGCCTATTATTAAAATAAATTCATTATCTATCATGGCAGGTATGTTTCTGTTTTGTTTCATTTTGTTTTTGCTTCTGCATGAATCAGTTGGCCAATAATATACCTACCACCGATGTAGAATTTGTCCATAAAAAATGCACAAAGAAACTTGATTCACAAAATAGAAAATAGGCAAGCTAGAAAAATATTCCAATACTTCCTTCTGACATATTTATATCTTTATTTTCCCTCATTTTTAAAGATAAATTAAACTCTGTTAGAATAAAACAGAGTGACATATTTTCACATTATTGCATATATGTATTTCTGATTTGTGATTGTCTATTTGTCCTTGGCCCATTTTTGCCAATTC
>NW_006361572.1:0-699 GCF_000327345.1 Myotis davidii
ATGCTCAACCACTGAGCCATGCCAGCTGGACTAGTCTGACTTTATATTTTAACTATAGTATCCAACATCCTGGGGAAATAATTACAATTGTATCATTGTAAATTTTTTGTATATTCTAAAAATAGGGAAGTTTGCTAATAACATAAAATTGTATCACTATCGCCTGTGTTCTCATTTACTTGGACAATTTTTCTATTGTGTCATGAAGAGGTTAATAACTTAAGGCTTTTTGTACCCAATGCAAGGTCATTTGTACTTTACTACTATGAGTCAGTGATTGTAGAAGTGGGAGTATCATTAATCTATCCTCTTTGTTGCAAAGTTGGCATTAATAACATATTAACAGGCTAGAGTGGTCATAAAAATCTCAAAATATATTGCAGTACATTGAGCTCCTCAGCTAAAGGGCTGGGACAGGTGTGAGCAGAACAGTCACTGGGTGACTGCTTGCTGAGGGGAAGTAATTAAACATGGGCAAAGAGATCCTAAGGAGACAAGACGCAAAATATCATCACATGTTTTCTTTGTGCACAAGAAAAAACACCCAATTGCTTCAGTCAGCTTTTCAGAGTGTTCTAAGAAGTGCTCAGAGAGGTGGAAGACCGTGTCTGCTAAAGAGAAAGGAAAATCTGAGGACATGGCAAAGGCAGACAAGGTATCCCTCCTCAAATGGAAACTAATGAGAAATTTAAGGATCCC
>NW_006361573.1:0-697 GCF_000327345.1 Myotis davidii
TACTTGATTCAGGAGAGAACCTCCATCCTTTGGGGATTCACTCATATTCCAGTTGGCTTGAGCTTAGCCCTCAACCTATATTGGAAATGAAGAAGAAGAAAAAGAAGAAAAAATATTTTTCAGTAGATCTAAAATCAAAATATTGATTGCTGTATAATTAATATGTGCACTCAGAGCCATCACTTTTATTTCATTACAAGTCTAAAAGATTTGAATTGACTCTATTTTTTTGCATATACTTCATGCCTTATTTCTCCTAATTGCATGAATTAAGTGCACCACACTTCCCATTCATGTCCTTCAAGGACACTCCTGAGAATAAACACACAGTTGCTTTACTTTGTTTATTAATTATCTTCCTCTTAAGGGAATGGAACCACATACCATCCATACTGCATAAGCACTGCTTTATTTGCCAACCTTTATGAGATTTTCATTTAATAAACCTTGATACATTTTGCAGTTGGTGATATTAATAGCCACATGGGAGCAACTACAGTGGGTCATGTTTGATGGACCAATGACTCCCAGTTCAGTGACACCCCTGAGCATCCCTAATTACCACACAACTCTAGTGAAATTCTAAAATGACTCTCAGAAGAAAATTAATTTTAATTAGTCTCAATTTTGAAAAATACATCCTGCACACCATTTTTCATGCCTGAAATGCTCTCAGTCAAATATGGAATGTTGGAAT
>NW_006361574.1:0-699 GCF_000327345.1 Myotis davidii
TTTTATGATACATAATCTGTATATTGCATTGTGAACATCAAAAGTCAAATCATCTCCCATCACCATATTTAGCCCCCTTTATTCTTTACTACCCTCCTGATCTATACAGATTTAATTCATCCTAATTAAAATCTCAGCAAGCACTTTTTCTAGAAATTGTCAACCTGTTCTAAAATGTATTTGGAAATACAAAGGACCTCAAATAGCCAAAACATTTTGAAAAAGAACAAAGATGAGGACTTGCATTACGTGATTTCAAGACTTACTATAAAACTATAATTCAAGACAGTGTGGTAATGGCATAGGGAAATTAAATAGATCACTGGAACAAAAGACACATATATGGTCAAACGATTTTCTGCAAAGGCACCAAGACAACTGGAAGAAGAAATCTTTCCAACAAATGGTGCTAGAACAACTATCTATCACTATCGGTATGAAAAAAGTGAACTTTGAGCCCTACCTCACCCCATACACTAATATTATTTCAAGATGAACCACAGATTGAAACAGAAAGCTAAAACTATAAAGCTTTTAGAAAAAGACATAGGAGAACATCTTTATGCTCTTGAGTTTTCTTAGGACCCCAAAAGCACTAAACATTGAAAAAAAAAGAGCTCAGCATGGCTCAGTGGTTGAGCATTGACATGAACCAGGAGAGGAAGGACGGTTCAATTTCCAGTCAGGGCACATGCCTGG
>NW_006361575.1:0-699 GCF_000327345.1 Myotis davidii
CCAACAGTGCGTGCAAGATTCCGAGGCAGGAACACATCTGGCATGTTGGGGGAATATGAAAGAAGGCCTGTGCAGTGAGGAATAGGGGCATCTATTTAGGGAGGAAGCTAAAGAGATGGGGGGTGGTCAGTCATGTAGGCCCCTCAAACCCCGTTGTGGAGTTTGCATTTTATAATACAAGCAAGGGGGTCAGTGATCAGAATTAAATTGAAGCTCTTTGCTACTGTCTACCTTGTCCCTTAATTTTTCTGGCTTTGCCACATTTATGTTTAGTAGCTTCAACGGACCTTCCTCACACACCACAGCTTCCCTCTCTCCTCAGAGCTTACCCACCCGCCCGCTCTTCACTCTGCTCATGCATTTGCTTTTGGAATGTCTTCTCCTTGGCACCCAGTGTCCCTGGGCACTGTTCTCTCCGTTCTGCTGACTGGCAATGTGGTGAGAAGGAAGGTCTGAATGCCCCCAGGCCTCATCCTGACCATGGCCAAGAATCAGAAACACTACCCGTTGTCTAGGTTGGAGTTCAACCAGCTGGGCCCAGGCCTCCCACCTCTCCTGTGTGGCATTGATTACCTTGGACTTCCCATTGAGCTCTCTTGGGCAAGGAGATGAGTTTCTGAGAGAGGCATGAGGAGGAAGAAGGAAAGGATAGGAGCGGTGGAGGCCTGGGAGAGTTTAGAGAAAGGGGGAAAGGCAGCC
>NW_006361576.1:0-699 GCF_000327345.1 Myotis davidii
ACACACACACAAAACTTCTAAGCAGAACCTCAGGCCCAAGGGGTTTAATCTGTGTGGATTTACTCATGCATGTGAAAAACAGAAAAGGGAATTTGGCTCCGTGTACCTAGGATATTAGAAACATATTTTAAAGCACTTAAATGCTAGGGATGAGGTAAATGGATCATCCATGCTGTTCCAATTACACCTTTGTACGTCAAAGTCAGACAGGGATGCTGCAGAGAAAACTCTGGGATCAAAACTACTGGGAAAGGCTGAAGCTGGGCCAAGGAATGAGTGCTCTTGGCTCGTGACTCTGGTTGGAGAGTAGATCCTGTGGTACATTTGAGAACAGCAATTGGAGGGTTTTGCGGTCAGGCATGCACTTCCAGGGCTCAGCTGAAGAAGGGTCATTTATCATCCTATAAAACACTGCTCTGATCCTAGATGTTGTGGAACAGACAGAACATTGAGCTTTGCAATGCAATGGATACTCCAGGTTTATACTGAGCAAAATGTGCTCAGTTGCCTTACCCCAAATCTGGGTACCCTGCTGGAGAAAATCACCTGGAGTATCATGGGTCAAGGTCAGGGGGCAGCCAATAGGGCTGGAGGGAGGCATATCAGCTGACTGGCCAGGAGAGTGGGTCAGCAAGCACTGGACCTGGGAAGGGTGTAAAGGGGGTGTAGTGGAGGCTCAGTCCTGCTCTTCTAGCTTTC
>NW_006361577.1:0-699 GCF_000327345.1 Myotis davidii
GTTCAGAGGTCGACGCTCAACCACTGAGCCACGTCAGACGGGCGAGATGTGCATTTTCAAGGAGTAGCAGGAGGCCGGTGTGGCTGAAGTTATAAGCAAAGGAGGGAGTGTCTGTGGGTTAGGAAATGAGGTCACAGATCTGAGGTCACAGATCTGACCAGGGAAGGCCAGCCTGAGGAGTTTGGGCGAATTCTACGTGCGATGGGAGCTCATCAAAGCACTGAAGATGCCAGCGGTGCCTGACAAGCTGTGACGGACATGCAGTTGGGGGCTGTTCTGAGAGTGACTGTACACGGGCTGTCATTTAGGATTCAGCTGTGTCTCCAGTGCCCAGTGCAGGGCCTGCCTGGAGGAGGTCCCCGTAGATGTTTGATGAGTGAATACATGAGCACAGGCATAGAACACGCTCTTGCGGATCAAGGGTTAATAAGGGCCGTGCCCGGGAGGCACGCCTCTTATGACCTTGGGGGGGGGGGAGGAAATCCATGCCACTCTAACTCCCCACCCCGTCTCTCACCAACCAAACCCAGGCAGCCACCTGGTTCTATTGATTTTTCTGTGGATAGTCTTCTCTCTCAGAGCCCTTTATCCTCCCAGCCCCAGCTCAGCTCCAACCTCATCTGTTGTTGCTCCGACCACTGCTTAAGCACCCTCCCCAGTTTGTCCATTTTCCAGTCAGCGGTTCTCAACCTGTGGGTC
>NW_006361578.1:0-699 GCF_000327345.1 Myotis davidii
AGATTATGCTGTAAGTGGTCCAAGTTCAGAGGAAAAATTGATCACTCTGATGGGAGAAGGTAGCAAAGACTTCCTGGGAAAGAAAGGGGTATGAGATGCATGTGGAAGGATAGATGGGACTTAGATAGGCAAAGGGCCTAATAGTAACCAATTAAGAGATAATTGCATATTTGTGCTTGACACTGTGCAAGGATCTATGAGAGGTCAGAGAAATGGGATCCGCACTCCTTTTGAGTTAGAGTTGACAGCTCAGCAGGGTAGTCTAAAGAACACTGCTCTGTGTAGGTTTACTTATTTTTTGCACGTGAAATATCCAGTGAGTCACTAAAAGGGGCCTATGGATTCAGAGGAGTTCACAGTTTACAAAGGATACTAAAAATGGGTGGAAAGATAAGACTCCTCCAAGGAAGGGTTTTAGGGAGGGTTTGTGGAGGCCTAGATTATGTACAGGCTACAGACAGATGAAGGAAAGGAGATGGGGGAACAGGAAGATAATGTACAAGGTGTTCAGGTATTTTCAAGGGACAGTGAATGAGAAGCAGCCTGGCTGAGGCAGAGCATTTCTATTGGAAATAATATATTAGTCAAAACACGGCCCTAACTGTAAAGGAGAATTTTTAGTTCATGTAACGAAAAGGCCTAATGTCTTGGTAAACAGACACTTAACAATAAAGAACAAATCCTCCTATATAATAAAAG
>NW_006361579.1:0-699 GCF_000327345.1 Myotis davidii
AGTTATTCCAAATCTCTTATCTTAGTCCCAAGGATCAGCCAAATCCTAGAGGGCTCTGGGTCAATGTGTCATTCTGCCAACTCAAAGCAGCAAAACCATCAGTCATCATTGGAAGGGAAGGACATTTTCTGTGAGTCAACATCTCATCTCCCTGTATATTGAGCTTTCAGTGTTGACATGTGCTCCCAGAAGAGCCCTTAGAAAAGTCATTTGGATGACACCACTGAAATGCTGGTAACTGGAGGCCTGAGGTGCAAATGCAAATTTGTTAATATAGGTTAAAAATTTTGCAAAATAATGTCATGCTGGAAAAGCTTAAATCTATCTAATTGCTTGTTGCCTTGAGGCTTGAATATAACCTTCATTTGACCTGCTCCTTCTGTTATCAACCAATGTCTCCTCCTTTCACCGCCAATTCTCAGAGAATTGACCTGGGTGTGCTCTTTTTCTTTCTTCAGAGCATTATATATTATCTTCAATTAATTTGACTTCTGTTGCCATCGTTATTCTTTGAAAATTTCATCTTAGAAAAGAACCATTCTTTATGCTCCTTTTAGCTTAAGTTAGTGCTCTACACATATTAGGAGTTTAATGAATGTTTTAATATAACAAATATAATATGCAGGTTGATTATTATATTATCAGAGTCCACTCCTAACCACTTAATAGCTCTATCTCTATCTCTATCTCTATCTCTAT
>NW_006361580.1:0-699 GCF_000327345.1 Myotis davidii
CCTCTTACAGCCTGCTCAGACATTGCCTTTGGATGCTAACTTTCAGACCATGGGTATGGTCCTAGGCCTACGTTTAAAAAAAAAAAAATCAAAGAAAATGTATTTGCCAGTCATGCTTTTAAGAATTATTCACTCTTAAGTGATTCTGAAAAAATTAAATATTTTTTTCAAACAATACTTCTGAATCCATACATAGTCTAATCCATTTTTTAAGTTGGTTTTGTGGTGAATCAGAATACATTCTTTTCATAGTGAGCATCATTCATCTTTGATATGTGGTAGGTGTCATTTGCCACACATGTATCTTGGGTAAGGTGGGACAGGGCACGTGCGTAATAATTGGATAGATGAGTCACACCCAGACTTGCTTAAATACATCTTGCTTAAGTCAGTCTGCAAATTGTATGGCTATTGTTCAATTGTCTGCTTCATTTGTCACCCATAGCAATGGGACAAATTCAGCCATTTCCGCTCTATTTGCAATCACTCAAGATGGACCTTGTGACCTAGTGATTGATTGGACAATATAACTTGCTGTTCTGGCTCTCCCACTTGACACTATTGGAAAAGGTGAAGATATTGCACAACTTTTGAACTTACTTATTCACTTGAAAGAGGTGTATTAGAGTCGATAGATTGAAAGAGTACTTGAATATTGAATATCCCCACCAAATTTTAAGTAAACACAGACACGAATTT
>NW_006361581.1:0-699 GCF_000327345.1 Myotis davidii
AAAAAATCAAAATAAAAGGCTAGATGAAAGAAAATAAGGTTTCTGCATGGTAATGGTATTGTTAGAATTCATTTGATTGTGGTTGTAAGTCTCCAGTCCCTGTTTTCTTGCTGTCTGCCACTAGGGTTTCTTTTAGCTTGTAGAATCCAGTTTCAAGTCCTTTCCATGTGGCCTCTTCAATTTTTAAGGCAGCAATAACACATGTCAGATCCTCCTCATGTTTAAAATCTGACTTTCCTTTCTGCTACCATATAGAGAAAATCTGTGTTTTCAAAGGAAAGTTGATTAATTTAGGTCTGCTCTAACAATCTCCCTTTTGATAAACTCAAAGTCAACTTATTAGTAACCTTAATTACATCTGCAAAATCCCTTTTGTCATATAAATAGCATGATCAAAGACATGATAACTCATCATTCTCAGTCCAGGGATTGGAAGGAGAAATCTTAAGGTGCATTTTAGAATGCACAATTGGGAAGACATTTACCACCAACTTCCAGTAATGTCTATTTCATTATGTTTGTGGCAAGCCATCAACATTTAGTAAATTCTCATTGATTAAATATAGTATTTTAATGACAAATGTTGGGTGCCAAATATCATTTGATGATAAGATAATACTGACATCAACAGGAGTCAAAACAGGTTCTGAAAATAATTTGTATTTGGTTATATCTATACTAATAAAAGGGTAATATGCT
>NW_006361582.1:0-699 GCF_000327345.1 Myotis davidii
ATTTTCCTTTGAAATAATTCCTGGGCTCCCCTTCCTGGTTCTGGTAGCAACTGTAAAAGTGAATACTAAAGAAGTGGGTTTTTTTTTTGTAAATTTTCTCAAATACTTGGGTAGCATTGGATGCTACTGCTAACTGTTGCTTTGTATTCATGCAGCTTCTACATAGCACTGTTCCTTTATAATTCAGGTCTTAATATTTGAAATCTCAGAACAGAAATAAGTCATATGATTGACTTTATGTGCCAGGTTTATGGGAGTAACCTTTCATGGTAGATAAGAGGCTTACAGAGTATTTAGAGAATAAAGACATCCACTGAATCAATTACAAAATGATTAAACCTTTTGTAATTGCACTATCTCATTTCAATTGCTGTGTCACAAGCTATTTTTTAAGTTAATCTCTACCATTGATGTGATGTTATAATTATAGATAAGTAATGTATAAATTTTATATCTATGTTTCTGAATTTATATAATGAAGTAAAAATAAATAGAATTAATAGACACCTTCTTACCATCTTTATTATTATTTACATATAACCAATTTTCTGCTGAGGTATGTTTTGTAATATCATATAGGTATCACTCATTAACATTATTTTAATAAGATATAGCAACCAACACTTTTAATAATGTATGTAGCAACAATAAGAAATGTGTAGCAGATTACTATTTATATACACTGAGTGGCCAGATTAT
>NW_006361583.1:0-699 GCF_000327345.1 Myotis davidii
AGACCCTCCAGATCGATGGGCTCCCAGCCATGAAGTTAAGGAGGAGAGGTACATAGTGACAGAATTCTGCATATAAGTGGCCCTTCGAATTCCCAGTTGTTCAAGGGACAACTGAATATACCTACATTACATCACACGTTTGATAGATATTACCTCATTCGATCCTCACGGTAAACCTGAGATATGAGGTGTTTTATTTCCCATTAGAAAGGTGAGGACATTGAGTTAGTGAAACTTTGCCCAAGGTCAAACAGCTAATAAAGGAAACATTGAGACTTAGAATGAGGTATCTTATTCTGAAGCACAGGGACTTTATGGATAAAATAAACACTTTAGCTTGGGCAAGCAGCATATTAAGTTTGATGTGATTACAGAGTTAGTGCTTGAAAATATGGGCTATCATTTTAGTTTTACCTCCCTGCTATGCACCGTCTTGTATATCAAGGGACTACTAATCTGAAAAGCTGGCCACGTGCCCTCTCCACCCTTCAGTAGTACTCTGAGCTGAACAGTATATCTTCCCCAACCCATGGCATTTTTCTGCACAAAATAAAGGGCAGAATATCTCAGAAATAACAGGTTAGGAGTAGGTAGAGTTCCAATGGGACGTCTATCCCTGTGATTTTCAGCTGGTGTGGCCCAAGAATTTTTAAAGCATGCAATGCCTGAGTATTGAGTCAGGGCACTGACCTCTTTTCC
>NW_006361584.1:0-699 GCF_000327345.1 Myotis davidii
GTATATTTACATGATGCTTTTCAGAGGTGGGGTAGCAGCATGAATGCACCTGTGAATGCTCTCAGACAAGACTTCCTACTGTCCTGGTGAATTACACAGCAGGTGTTTGTGAAAACCTGAAAGAGAGTGGCTACAGGGAATAAACCATCTTTTTTGATGTTGGCTCTGAGAGCCATACCACCTCTATTTGCACCTGGTAAACCTGCCAGTCAACAGCTGTTACCAGAAGAGCATTACTGTGTATGCCACACCCACAACAGCTATTCTGAAGCCAGTCAAATACAGAAAGGGCATTTCTCAGAAGGGATGTATTTTCACTTTGTTTCCTGTTGGCTTTGGATGGCTTGAAACAGTAAACATATTACAAAGCACATTCCGTAAGTAGATTTGCAAAGATAAAATCTTTTATTCCTTTCTCATTATAATGGTGCCGATCATTTAGCTTCACAGTCTTAAATGAACGTCCATCTCACAAGTGTACAAAAAGGCAAACAAAACAGAGTTAGAATACTAACTCTAGAAAGAGCTTTTGGCGGCAATTGGCCCAGCCCCCGTGGCTCCTATCTTACTCTTGCATTTTCCAAATTCTCCTTAATGAGCCCAATTCCATATTACACACATTTGAAAATAAGGAAAATGACAAACTTGTAAACAGAAATCTTAGACAACACCTTCTTCCTTTGAGTAACTGAGACTAGT
>NW_006361585.1:0-699 GCF_000327345.1 Myotis davidii
AAAGGGCCAGGAGGTTGAGAACCATTGCCCTAGTGGGATGTATATTAGACATAATATTTCTACAGCAAAATGTATGACTACTCTCACTAAGAGGACTTAAAAAAGACTAGGAGGAGACTCAGTATAGTGGAGATCTGGATTTGTCTCCAGATGACTTGACTGAAAATATACCAAAAACTTGATATTTAAGAAATTTTTGGATTTTGGAGTTGCATATAAGGGATTGTGCACCTATATATGCTGCGTATATTTTAGTTTTTCTTTTGCCATTTTCAAATATATTATAACCCCCTTCATTGTAAAGTACCTTGAGTTACATGATTATATTCCTGGGGAAGTATCAGTGAAATGTCTTTTGGTGACTGGACAAACTCTTGTGCATGCATACAATGCCACACTCCTCAACAGCAATTGAAGAAACTACTCATGCATGTGACAACAGGGATAAGTCTCATGGCATCACGCTGAGTGGAGGACACGACTCAGAGGCTGTGCACACTGACATGAAGGGAAACGAAGCCCTGAAGATGCTGCCGTTTATGCGCATGTCCACGTTAGACAATCCCTTGGGGCAGAAGCTGGGGAGGGGGCTGGTGAGTAGGACTTCACAGCTCTGCTGAGGTCAAGTGACTAGATAATGTCACTTAAAAAAGCACACAAAAGAATCAGCCCTGGCTGGTGTGGCTCCGTTGGTTGGAG
>NW_006361586.1:0-699 GCF_000327345.1 Myotis davidii
AAACAAACAAAAACCCCATCAGGTCAGATTTCTGTTTCTTCATTTACTTTTGCCAAAGGAACTTTTGACAGTGCAATTGTAGACACATTCACTTCATAGATGGGGAAATTGAGACTCAAGAGTGTGTACTTGATCTGTAGCCAGGGCACTGAATTTAATCAAAGCTCACCTGGTATTTACTCAATGCCCTTCTAAAAGAGGCATTGCGGTAGGCAGTGGATTATGAAGATAATGATAAGGATTTGCTTTCTGATGATTGACGTCTTGTTTTCCTAATTCCCAGCCAGCAGAAGGAACGGAGGAAGGTTTTGTACCCATCCATTCATTACAAGCTGATCTCAGATTAAGGGAACCCTCTTAAATTCCTTTCATTTTTGTTCCTCATTTTTCTTAAGATCAACTTTAAAATCCTCAATCTAGATTCTACCAAGCCTTTTATAGCTGGTGCTTTCTTCCTGGCAATTCTGACCTCTCTCTAGCTCCTGTCAGGACTCTCACGTGCTGTTGCCTCTACACGAATGTACTTAATGTAAATACTCTACATTAAGTCTGATTTATCACATGCTTTTATAGCATCTTTTAATGAGGTATTTATAGTCACAGATATAATAATATATTTATTTATATGAACATTTACGCAAGATCTGTCTTCAACTCTGGAAGATAATTAATTTCCATGAAACAGGGACCATTTCTTTT
>NW_006361587.1:0-699 GCF_000327345.1 Myotis davidii
AAAAAAAAAAAAATCTCTAAGTGAAAACGCTTTTTAAAGCCATGATATTATTTTATTTAAATCATCAATATTCTGGACATGGCTTACTTTATGAAGAGAAGATTCATTCTCTGCTGAAGCATAATTGCATTATCAGATATTAAAAAGAAGCCATAAATCACAGAATGGAAATTAGCCTTCCAATGGACATTTTATACTCTGAAGATGATTTTATTTTAACATGTTTGTTGTCAACCACAGCAGTAGCATGCTAAGATGGGAAACCCAAATTTCAACATCACTCCAACCTGAATAAAATTTAAATATATGAACAGTAAATTGAATAATCAATAATAGACTTTTAGGCAGATAACCATCTCTTTGGCAGTAAATGGCATAAGGGCAAATGCATCTGAACAAGCTCCATCTTCATTAGTGTCACAGCTTTGCAGGACCTTGTAGAAGCTAGAAGATATTTCCATGTTTTCCATTGCTCCATTCTTTTCGCATTGCTCCATTAAAAATTTGCAACGACACAACCACTTTTTCTTCATTGCCTATTCAGATTTGTAAATGGAATTCATTGCAAGCAATGCCATTTTGCAGATTAAATTAATGTTATTATAAAGAGCTTTAAAAGTCACAGATATTTATGGATCATACTGAGAAGGATCTGTACTCATGTATAATGATGAACTGAACTCCTCTAGGTTTTCCCAG
>NW_006361588.1:0-699 GCF_000327345.1 Myotis davidii
AACATTTGTCTTTAAAAGATCGCTTTCATAATCTAGTGGAAATATTAGATGAGAATGATCCTTGAAGCAGGATCACTTGAGGTTTGATAACACACAGGTTGAAAAATGAGGCCTCACCAAGGTAGTGGCAAAGAAGACACACAAGAGATTCAGGAGGTAGAATAGATAAGATTTAGTGATGGACTGGATGTGCAGTAATAGGAAGAAAAAACCTAGTAAAGCTCCTTGGTGTGTGTGTTTTCTTAAGAAACTTTAATCAAATACGAATTCACTCTCTTTTCAAGGTTCGTGGTGCCCTTAATGCAATCAGAGGTTTGATTCCCATCACTTCTGAAAAGCCCAAAGCTGTTGTTACTTACAGCAGTGGAAATCATGGCCAGGCTCTCGCCTATGCTGCCCAATTGGAAGGTACGTACTGATTTCTCTGGGTCCTGGGTAGGATGTTAGAGTAGAAAAGTATCCTTACTTTCAGTGAAGTGGGTGATAGCTGTGGGCATTTCTCTAAGTCCCTATCTGATTACAAGCAACTGAACAGAAATTTCTACCCTAAACTTTCCCGATTTGTACTAACTGTGTTTCTCCATCTCAGGAATTCCTGCTTATATTGTGGTACCCCAAACAGCTCCCAACTGTAAAAAACTGGCCATACAAGCCTATGGAGCCTCTATAGTCTACAGTGAACAGAGCGACGAGGTGAGG
>NW_006361589.1:0-699 GCF_000327345.1 Myotis davidii
TATGTGTCATAGCAACTGGTCATTCCGGTCATTCAGTCGCTTAAGCTTTTATATATAGATAGATAGATAACAATCTTTTTTACCACTTACTCTTCACTTCCCCTCCCTTTCTGCCTGTCCTTCCCTTCTTGCCTTCCTCTCTCTCTTCTTTCCTCTCCTCCTCCTAATTCTAGCATTATTTTTTTGTCATGGTATCAGAGAAGTTTATGTCCAACTTTCATTTTTTATTTTTGAATGTAAAGTTTAAATTCTTACAATTTGAAACAGGGTGTACAGAAATCTTTCTCACCCCTTTCTTCATCTGCTTGATGGAAAGAAATTGAGATCAAAAGCCTATTTACAGTGGAAAGTCTGAAGCAGTGAATCATTAGGGAGTCCTTCTTTCTCTCTTTGTGATTCTAAGTGACTGTCCATCTTTAACATCAATATCTGCACCACAGCAGCTGCTCCTAAACAGAGCATTCTCCCTTGAGCCTAACCACTCCTCTAAGTTGTTCCCCCTGGCTTGATTTGGTTCTAGTTAGCACCAGAACCTCTCTTCTTCATGTTTGAAGGTCGCTAAAAAACAACTACTTAAAATGTACCTATCTTTTCAGAAATTCTCTCTGAATCTCAGTGCACATTGGTGGCCAAATAGTGACAGATTATTCCCATCTATTCAGCATTTATAATTTTATGGAGTCACTAATGAAGTAGCCA
>NW_006361590.1:0-699 GCF_000327345.1 Myotis davidii
ATAATTGGAAACCTTTCTCATTTTCATGAATAATCTTCTGCATTTTGCTCCTGTGGCTCATAAATTGAAAAGTTGTCTCAAACTTCAGTTTTATAAAATGCGAGCATCAGTGAAGAAATGCAGATATAAAGCATGGAGACCGTTGGTGCTCCTTCCGCCTTCCGAGCTTCACTGTGTGGTGTTCACACCCTACTGGCAAGGAGACTCCAGCTCCCTCTGACCCTGACCTTTGCGTAATGATTACTGAATTAGAAAAAACAATTCACTGAGTAATAAAAATATCGGTGCATGCATTTATTATACATAAAACTGTGCTTCATTTTGGAAAATCTGTCCCAAACATACTCAGAGGAATCAGCCATAGCAAGGTCACTGCAGACAAAGCAGAATGCCCTCCAGCTGTCTTTTGTTTTAGCTGGGATGGCAGTGATGGGATGAAGAGAAAAAGTTTCACCAGAAGAAGGGACACTTCACCAGCTCCATGCAGATAAAATATTCCAGGTGATCTCGAGATGGCTGGTCTTCTACAGAGGAGTCATCAGGGTTTAATAGAGACCCACCTCCACTGCCGGGGGCTGGACATCTCCCCTTTCCCTCCCCTGATTCTTCTCAACCTCTCTCTTCCCCCACCTTCCCTATTGCCTTTCTGTCTCCTGGGTCTCTTGCTCCTTCTTGAAAAACACACAGATTCAAAACTTC
>NW_006361591.1:0-700 GCF_000327345.1 Myotis davidii
CACATCATCACCCAAAGTCCGTAGTTTACATTACAGTTCACCCTCAGTCCCTCTATTTTTTGAATCTTTATTTACTATTCTTCCTTAACTTCTTGAGATCATTTTCAGAATTTTCATAATGAATGGCAGATGGTGCAGCTGTTTTATGATCTTACTTCCCAGATGCAGGATTCAGTAGAATAAGATAGATAGGGAAAAACTGACTCTTGAAATGGGTACATGTTAGAAATATTTTGTGTAATACATTTTGCATGATGTCAATGATTCTAGTCTGAATTAATCAAGCCTAAATAATTTTCCTATACTATTATGTACATTTTAAGACTATAATTTCCTTCTAATCAGGCAGGAACTGAATCCTACAAGTTTTAGATATAGAATGTTTTTCATTCTTTGTAAAATATCTTCTATCTATCCTTACTTTTCAATGTCATCTTATCTTTTGCTCATGAGGTATTAAAAGTATATTTTACATTTTCCAAACATACAGGCATTTTGGAGTAACATTTTTGTTGTAGATTTCTAGATCCATTACATTGTGGCCAGATAATATGCCACAGATGGACTTAATCTTTGAAATTTATGAAAGCTGTGTTAAGCCTAATATAGGTCTACTTTCATAAATGTTCCATATGTACTTGAGATGTGTATGTGTGTTCTGCAGTTTGGTACAATGCTCCATATGTTGGTCAATCATGTT
>NW_006361592.1:0-699 GCF_000327345.1 Myotis davidii
CAAGATTCACTATGTAGTAAGTATGAACAAATGTGTATGTGAAGTGTAATGAATATGAAGTGCACAAATTGCATACTTGAATTTTCTACTGATACATTGAATAGAATTGTATAGGGGCATAAAGCATGCCAAATGATCTGTATAGAAATGCTTATCTCTTGAAGGGGAAAAATTACCTACAACAATTTTATGACAATACTTAGCTGGGACTTCTGAAACCTGGTTAAAGCCACCAGAAAAAATAATTGTACACAGAATAATATGATGCAACAGTCAGTTCCAGCCCTCTTCCAGGCCACGTTCCCTCCTTTTCATTGTCTCTGTCTAGATTAGCAACATTCTGGAAAAGAAAGTGGAAGGCCATGTTCAGAAAAGACTGAGTCAATGATTCTCTCTGCTACCTTATAGTAGCCTTTGATCACAAACCATTAGCAAAAGAGTTGCTTCAACAGGAAGGCTACTCAGTATAAGAAGAATAAAGTATAAGGACATAATGAAAACATGTAAGTATAGTTGATAACACCATATTGTACAACTGAAATTTGCCAGGAAAATAGAACTTAAATGTCCTCACTGGGGTGAAAAAAAAAGTAACTATATGAGGTGATGCATGTGTTAATTAACAAAATGAGGGAAATCATTTCACAATGTATACATTTATCAAACCATCACATTGTATACTTTAAATATCTTACAATT
>NW_006361593.1:0-699 GCF_000327345.1 Myotis davidii
GAGCCAAACCGGTTTCGGCTCCCTGCAAATGTAATTGAGTAAGGCAATCTTTTATACAAAGCAAAATAAAGCTGTTGCTGTAATTACTGTGAACATACCCAGCAAAACAAGGCTAATAACTGAAGGGGGAAAAAAAACCCAGAATGAATTTTGTGAGAAATAGGCCATCTTCCTCATGATGCAGTTATTTTTTGCTGTTTCCCTAACTCTGGAGAATAGGAATTTTGATGACATTAATGCAGCTTATTAATGATCATTGTGACTCACTCCCTCCACTAATTAAATCATCAGCTACAACTGGTAACAGGGGAGCATCATTTAAATGGAGCTGTTCTGATAAACTAGATGCCACCACAGTCCTAAATATTTAATACTCCCCGTGGCTGGATTAACAGGAAGGTTTAAAGAGGCATTTAGCCGGGTTCAAAGGTGACTGACAGGCATTTTCTATGCCTTTAAAAAAAGGCATATTAATTATAAATAAATTTCTGCCTAAAATATCTTTTCATTGGGTGTAATGTAGACTGAGAAATTATAATTAAAATCATTTCTTACCCTATTGATAAGATAGCTGGACCCCTGAAGAACTGATTTATTTTAAGCACGTTAAGACCTTACATCCCATGACTTCTTTCTTTTTTTGTGTGTGAGTTTAATTCCTCTTTTTAAAAATTTTCTTTATTGATTCAGGTATTACAT
>NW_006361594.1:0-700 GCF_000327345.1 Myotis davidii
GAAGACATCCATATTCCTAAGATTTATGTACATCGCCTTATAAAGGGAGAAAAGTATGAGAAAAGAATTGAGGTAGTTGACTTAGCTTCACTGTCAGTATTTCCGGGTCTGATTATCAGAGACGTGTGTCCCTGGGTTCATTCCAGATAAGAGGGAATTAAAGCCTCGCAGGAAGCCTCGCTCTGGGTCTTAGTATGAGCTTCTCATGTACCCATCATGAAGGGACATGTCACCTGTGTTGTTGTCCAGCCCAACAGTGCCCGGTGATCCTGGTTTCCAGGCTCCTGTGAGTGTCCTTACTTAAGATGCATAGCGTTGCTTCTCCCCTGTCCCTCGGGTAGAGAAGGATAAGCAGGTCTCCGAGGCTGTCCCCCTGCTGGACTGTCCATGTTTGGTCATGCAGAAATGTCTGTCTGTCTTAAAGTTGCTTTACTGTTTACAGAGTCCGGGAAGTACGCCACTTCCCATTAGTGTTAGGCATTAGGCTCTAGGCAGCTGGTGGGTAGGGGATTGTGGCAAGGAGTGGTTTGCAGGAGCATTGGAGGTATTTCAAGTATACTCAGAGCTAGAAGATTGACCATCTGGAGCAGAATGTGTACCAAGATGCATAAGTGTCTGGGGATCAGCAACAGAATAAACATGTATTGGGGGTATCAGGGAGTCAGAGATAGGCTATATCCTTTGGATGACAAAAAAAAAA
>NW_006361595.1:0-700 GCF_000327345.1 Myotis davidii
TCAGCTTCCTCCTGGAAGCCTTCCATGATTCTGACAGCTAGATTAAGTGCATTCATATGCACCCTTATAACATCCAGCGCTTATCCTATCTGAGCAATCATTATGCCTAAACGTTAGTATATTTATTTTTCTCTCCTATTAAACTATTTTATTCATCTAGTACCTAGTATTTTCCCAGGTATACATATGTTAGATATCCAGCAGATGGTTTTTAAATGAAACAGTATTTTGAAACATTCTAAAATTTTTGAAAGAAAGATGAAGTTAGCTTTGGGAGATTTATTATCTTATAATACCTCAAATGGAGGATGAATCCCATGCAAATAAATCAGGGTTCGTACTTTAAATTTAATTTAAATGTAAACTTGGAATTAATAGAAATAATGGTCTCAATTAAACCATTATATATATTTTTTTCCATCTTTACTTCAGACTGCAGAAATAGATGTTTAAAGATATAACAACATCTGCATGAAGTGAAGAGTAGTACAGTTCTTTGCCAAAAATATTTACTGTGTGTGTTTCTGTTGGGTTATCAGACATACACACAGTCTTCATATTAAATATCAGCACTCTATTTTAGTTTGAGTTATCTTTGCCAGCTCGTATAAAATCCACAAGGTCTGGGAGCTGAAAGGGCCAACTCTACTCCACAAAATGCTCAGCTATTTAATGAACATGAGTGTAGTCATTCTAGACT
>NW_006361596.1:0-700 GCF_000327345.1 Myotis davidii
TGCTCTATCCACTGAGCCAAACCGGCTTAGGGCCAAGTTAAACCTCTTATCACAGCCCCCATAGTGTCATTATGTCATTAAAATATCTGTGCCAGGGCAACTGGCCACCTTCACTGAGGATGGCTGAGTGGACATGTTTACACCCATTACACAGATGGGAAAAGTGAGGTGAGCTCCCCTGCCAGGGTCCCACTTCAGTTCCTCAGACCCAGACCCTGGCTGAAGGGGACATTGGCCCTCAGCCAGTGACTTTAAAGGCCTCTCCTTCTCCCCTTGCCCCACTATTTTAGAAACATCCATCAACAAAAAGTTCCCCAAAAGAGTATTACAAAAACAGGAAACTGAGGTTTCTGATGGGTCAGTATAGATGCAAATTAGGATGCAATTTGTAGAGTTCTGATTGGACTGAGCAGATCTCAGTCTATTGGTCCGAGGTGGGTGCTGAGGGTGCAGTGGGGAAGCAGAGAGCCACGTGGCCCTTTGAGAGCAGGTCCCCACCAACTGGGCTTCCCCAGTCCACGTCTGACCTCCACGTCTGTGTTGGCCCTAGGGCAACTGACTGCTCCATCCACACCCCCAACTTCCTGAGGGTGCTGCGTTGCCCAGTAGGTGCACTGCACACAGTAGGTGCTGTTAAGTGTTCCTTTCCTCCCACGCCCCTTGCAGGAGCCCTGTGACCGCTCGGGCTCCCCCTGCTGGC
>NW_006361597.1:0-700 GCF_000327345.1 Myotis davidii
GTGTCATAGGTTCGCCATCACTGACCTAGAGTAAGTATGCCTGGCCCATAATTGATCCCCAATGAAGATATAATGAACATAATTTATCTTAAAAAATGAACTAAGGTTTTTTCCTTGGAAAGGCTGTCAGTGAAACATGTCTTTATTTTTGAGAGATGAATTAAAAACAGCAGCTTTCTGGGTGATGCAGTGCAGTTGAAAGCACTTTGTCAACAGTGCACACAAGGATTACCTGGTAGCTGCTGCTCTCCAGGGTCCAGGAGAAAATTCTTGGGCATCTCAGTCCTAATGTGTTTTTCTGAGGAGATGGTATTAGGCATCTTTTCACTCCTTTCTGTGTTTCTGCCACAGGTTTCTTCAGGAGAAGCATCACCAAAAATGCCGTGTACAAGTGTAAAAACGGAGGCAACTGTGTGATGGACATGTACATGCGAAGAAAGTGCCAGGAGTGCCGACTAAGGAAATGCAAAGAGATGGGAATGTTGGCTGAATGTATGTATAGAGGTATTCGCATCAAGCAATTAAATTCCACTAACTATCTCTTAAGAAGGCAGATGCCAGGTAACTCATCTAATTAGAATGGTACTTCATGCATTGAAGAAGGGACTTACTAAGCCATCTAAGTCCTTGAAAAGGATCATAAACCACTGAATTGTCCAAACTGTCAGCTAAAGAGCATTCTATTCACCTGGAAAAAAAA
>NW_006361598.1:0-700 GCF_000327345.1 Myotis davidii
AATACCCCTGCGAGGTAATGGTTATTATTACAATTCCCATGTAGCAGATGAGCAAACTGAGGCTCAGAGCGGTTAGGTAGCCTATCCAAGGCCACACAGCTAGGAAATAATAGAAATGAGATTTGAGTCTGACTTCAAATCCCAGACCTTTCCCCTTCTACCAACATTTTCCAAACTGCAGTCTTTGTGCCCCACGTACGGCGATGTCGTATCTTCTCAGTTTTCAGCATCTGTGTTCCTTCTGTCCAATGCATGACTATTTTCTTTAAATGGACTCATTTTAAAAATCCTAAGTGCACTTCATAATAGAAAGTCTCTATCTGTACTGTAACTAGAACACCGGTTATCTCCTATCATAAAAATAAGGAAAGTATACAACTGTATGTGGTTAGAACCATGTTATTCAATTCTGGGTAGTTGTTGTTATCTTCCTGCATATGAAATTGGGACTGATTTCTCACGCTGTGATTTAATGTGACTTAATGCTATGAGCACAAACCTCCCCCATCATCTCTGGTACAGCCAGTGGTACATGCTTCCTATTATGACAACACTGTTCTGCATCACCCCACTTCTCAGGAGATCCCAGGGGCCAGGGCCACTGTTCTGGAACAGATGCCCTGGAGGCTCAGAACTGGAAGACATGTAGGTGGGTCTTCTAACCTCTTACCCAAGGCAAACATTTTCTTTCTTTTTTTTT
>NW_006361599.1:0-700 GCF_000327345.1 Myotis davidii
TATTTAAATCCCTCCATGTGTTTTTTATGGCTTGATAGTTTATTTCTTTTTTGCTCTGAATAATATTCTATTGTCTGGATGTGCCACAATTTACTGATTCATTCACCTACTAAAGCAGGGAGTTATTCTTTATTCTAAATAGATAGCCCCAATTGGACTGGAATTGTTATCTTTATCATATTCCATACTTCCTTATGTACATGGTCTTATTTCTGAACTGTATTCTGTTTTACTGGCCTGTCTACTCCTTTACCAATCCAAACTGGGCTACTTTCTGGATATTTTATGGAATTTTTGGATTATGGTTTCATTCCATTATCTTGTTATAAAGTTACATATTATACACAAGAAAACCAGTAATATTTATACTTTTTAAACAGGACAACCTTCTGAACTCTATTGCTTCAAGTCTTTTATTGAACTGAATTGATACTTCTAGCAGAGCACTCTTTATTCTAAATTGATTGAACACTAGTTCCACAGTCGGTTACTAAAAAAAAAGGTTTTGTTGCCAAAGAAGATGAAAAAATTATAGTTAAACAAAGCCACTCATATGCTATTGTGCCCTGTGGATATACAAAAAGAGAGTATGGGAAAAGCAATTCCATAATTATTTGATCATAAATCTCATGTTCATAAAGGTTCTCACAATTCTAGTGTTCTGAAGAATATTATGGCCCTAGCTGGTTTGGCTCAGTGG
>NW_006361600.1:0-700 GCF_000327345.1 Myotis davidii
TTCACATGAATTGTCTCATGTACAGAGAAATGACAAATACTAAGGGTAGTCCCCATAACTTATGTATTATACATCTGTTTTTGATAAATGATCCCTCTGGACATGAATCATAAGGCTTAAATAAGGCAGAGAGTTATGCCAAAATTCTCCCTGAAAACAGCATGTTAGAAAATAAAAACAGGAAGCCAAGTTTAAAAGCCTTCTCCAAAACAGAAAGCATACATTAAATTGTATGACAATGTCCAAATTATTGTCAGGGGAATTTTTTGGCATAGGAGGGCTTAAATAAATATTATTTAGCACTATTTTGGTAAGATTGAGGTACTCTTTCAAATGGTATCTCTCTTCTCAGGAATTCACTGCTTTGACACAATACCACCAGTAGGGCCCTTCGAATCACAGAAAGGCAGGAGTCAATTGCCAGCCTAACTCCAGAGGCTCCTGTCTGGGCTCCTTGGCATTGCCAGGCCACAGGACTCTATCTCAGCTGTAGTGTCCTCAGGATGCCCAAAGCCTCCCCCAGTATTCCTTCAATAGCTCCAGAATTTTCATATATTTGGTACTAGAAAATTTATCTTCGCTACATCCCTTTGAACATCTAAGCAAACCAAGCTTAATTCTTTTCTTGGGAGTAGTCTCTTTTTCTTTCTGGCGGTAATAACCTATTTTCTAGATCAATATTAATAACAAATATTTTTTT
>NW_006361601.1:0-700 GCF_000327345.1 Myotis davidii
GTTCTTTGGTCTAATATCCATGAGAAATGCTGGATTAAGCAAATGTAACAGGTTTAATTACCAACAGAGGTCCCGTAGGCATGCGTTTTCCTTCTAAAAGTTCCTTGAAAAGGAAAGACTGTCTGTGATTGTCAACAGTATATCCTCAGTATTTGGCCCAGTGCCTGTAATAGTGTTCCTTAATAAATCGGTAATCATCACTGAACACTGTGTTGTGAATAATATGTCACAACCATACAATAACTTAAGTGCCTTCATAAGCTGCATCTTGACTTATGTGCCTCAAAGAACCTCCTAGAGATAAAAGATGAGAATAAAAATGTACCTCCCACAAAGAAGTATGAAAAAAAGAGGAAAAGGAAAGAAAGCAAAATTTTTAAGGATCTACTATGCTTCTCTACGACACCCAACATCTGCTATGTGTTCTCTGAATGCATACCTACATGCCAAGTTCTTGATACACATAATCTCATTTTATCCCTGCAATGGTGCTGTAAAGGATTATTATAGATGAAAATACTCAGGGTTCCAAGGTCAAGTTACTCACCGGAAGATAAACAGGGGGCAATGGAAGCTGTAAGGACAGTACCTGTGTCTTCTGACTCTTGACCTGAGTTTACTTAGACTGTTTCTCACTAAAAGGACATCACAAAGAGTATTGGGAGCAAAGAAGCAAATCAATCTTTGAACAAACATGAGA
>NW_006361602.1:0-700 GCF_000327345.1 Myotis davidii
GACCGCATCTATGCATGAATTTTGTGCACTGGGCACATAAAATAAAATTCTTGATTTGAAATCACTGATCCATTTTCTACTGCCATCCAGTGTTGCTATTGGAAAGTGTTGAGCAGATTAATGTGCTTGGGTTACCAATACTCAAGAAGAATTCTAAACATTTCTGTCCTTTGCACCATAGTATTTTCTCCTCAAGAAGAACACAATGCAGTCAAGCCCTGGATGGAACAATGCTTACTCAGAGAAGAGAATGAGCAAGATCAGCTTCAATGATGGGCACTGGCATACCATGGCCAGCGGGTCTCTCCTGGAGGCCAATGCAGGGCAGTTTGCCTACATACACCCTGAAGGGCATTGTGCCCTCCCTAGCAGGAGGATTGGCCAAATGCCATATAATGCACACGCTTGAAGCAAAGAAAAAGAGCATCCATTTAGACTGAAACAAGGAATTATATTTCCACACAAGGTGATAAGTTGAGAAGAGGCTGTGTGGGTTCTTTATCTCTTGGTAAGGAAATGTCCTGAGCCCAGGCCCAGTCTTATGCAGGCAAGTGGGTGATGAAAGACCGCATGCTTATGGATACTGCCTTCCCCAGTGGAAATCTGATTGAAATCCACTTCTTTTCTTTTGTGAATGATTGTTTTTGTAATAGTCATTGGGTTTTTAGGATCTCTTTATTCTTAATGTTTAGAATTTTAT
>NW_006361603.1:0-700 GCF_000327345.1 Myotis davidii
ACTGAGACAAACCAGCTAGGGCGATCATGTTCTTTTTAGTTAAGAAAAATATCCCTAATTTTCAATTTGAAGTTAATTATCAGAGTGATATGGAAACATTTAAGAATAACAATTCTGTAAATTACTTTTAAGAGAAGGGATGAAAAGTTATATTTTGCTGTTTAATATCTTTTAAATTAATATGGTATCCACAGCATAGACTACACAAAGCGATGGCTTCCCAAGGACTTATATTCAAAGACATCTTTATTGAGAATTAGAAGGTAATTCTAAAATTAAATTCTGAGAAGTAAAAGTAAATTCTGAGAATTATAAAAGTATATTCTGAAAAGTAAAGTTCAAAGTTAGTACATATTGACATAGGTTAAAAAAATCACATAGCATGTTTACACTTTTATTTAGTTTTTGGCTAAAAACTATGTAATTTTAAGAATTTTTTTTTTATAAATTCCTTCTGTCCATGTAAAACTAAAGACTGATATCAGGAGAGCTAGAGCTACAGCCACAGGCATTAAATATGACATTTTGCATCATCACAGTTTTATATAAAGACAGCCCACTTTGAAAAGAAACATTTTTTCCCATTTACAGTGAATAGACTTCGCCTATGACAGAAAATAAAGTGAAACATTAATTTTGGGAAGGAAGTTATTTAACATCCATCTATGTACTTTACTTTTCTCACCAATAAAATGAGGAT
>NW_006361604.1:0-700 GCF_000327345.1 Myotis davidii
GCTATGATGTGCACTGACCACCAGGGGATGGCGACATGTGCCACCTGGGGGTGGGGATGAAATTCTCTTTGGCCAATTAAGAAGCCTTCATTTTGTGCAGTGGCTGAGAAGGAATACTAAATACAGGATTGGACTGAGTGGCTGAACTCCAATGATGGTTGAATGCTCAACAGAAACAGGTCTGTTATCCCAAAATCAGAGCTCCAGTTAGAAAAACCTGGGGCCTGACACATGAGGAGACGTGGATATCCCAGATGTTCCTGAAGATTTTGACTCTGAAGGCTTCTTTTGAGGCTTTGAGTCTGTAGAACTGGGTCCTCTCTCTCCTCTGTAGAGACACTGCTGAGGCCTCTTTCTGACAAGGCAATAGCTATTCTCTCCAGGAGCTGCATCCATCTGGGTCTATGGCTGCTGGGTCTATGACCAAAATTAAGTCACAACATGATCATTTGGGACCATGTCAGGCCTAAAGAGAAAGGCTAGACTCTATATACCAAAAGAGCTGCAAAAATAAGCCAGCACGTACCAGCAGGAACTGTGGCTGTCCTTTCTGTGGGAGTAGATTCCAAGGGTGCTTGATTAAAGTGTTACTGGAGAAATTAGGGGGTCCAATATCCCCAACACTAGTGGGAGTGGGGTGGCTCTTATAATAGCTTCAGAAATAGAAATTATAAGATTAGCACAGGAGAATGAATTTTTT
>NW_006361605.1:0-700 GCF_000327345.1 Myotis davidii
AGGCAAGTCAAACAAAAATTATTGGAGGACATCATCTTTTCTGAGAACCAATGAAAAAGTATAAAATTATTCCTTCTCAGGGAAAAAGTAGAGATTTAAACTAATAGTTTTATATAGTATCAAAACATTTCTGGCAGAGCAATCGGTTTTGTGATTGATTATTGATCACACGTGTTTTGGAGAATGAGTTAATAAAACCATTTCTCTTTCTTCAAGAACAAATTTGACCTTGAGTTAATTTTCTTGTTCATTACTCTGGAAATCTGATAAAGGTGGACTTTCTTCTGAATTAGTAGGCCAACATTGAGCTTAGAGTTACAAATGACCAGTGACTGAAGGTAGGTAAATTGCATGTGGCCTGGGAGGGACTAGATGTGAATTATAAGCTATTTTTTGTCTTCCTTCAACCTGGTGACTCTTGTATCTTAGTGGGGTCTCTGAAAGTTATAATTACAAAGTTGTACATGACATAATGACTCCCCTGTGCATGGTGTGGCTAAATCAGGGCAGATCATGCACCTATAGCTATGCTGTCACTTCAGGTAGGTTGTAGTCAACTTGGTGAACTGCTATGAGGACCCCTGCTAAGTGTCACAATGAAGAAGAGCAACTGATGCCACACTTTTGAGATGTTGCATTTACTGTCATTTGTCCATCTCAGTAAATCTGAATCTACTGTGGCTCTGGTTGTCCTGAGTCA
>NW_006361606.1:0-700 GCF_000327345.1 Myotis davidii
AACCCGGGCATGTGCCCTGACTGGGAACTGACCCCGGCAACAATGAAGGACTATCTTTTAAAGTATGGCTTAGGCTATTTTCATAGACTGTATTAAAAAGCAAACAAAACCAAAAAAACTTAATCTGATGAAGACTATCTACTTCGCATCTTTATCTGGCTTCTCATTGAAATTCACAGAACCTGAGAGAAAGACTTAGGAACATTTAAATCAAACTCCTACCAAATAACTGCTGTCACTTTGTTCTTTCTATAAATTTACTAACAATTTACAGTAAAACATAACATACGTGGGAACCTGAAGCAGTTGTAAAAGATGTATGTACGCATACTTCACATTTATGCACATGAAAATGGATTTTACAATAAGAATTACCTCAAAAGGGTGCTGATTCATCATCAAAACACTTAAAGACCCTCTACTGTGTGTGTGTATGCACCAGGCATTTTTCTGAGCACTCCACATTTATCAACATTTTTAATCTCTACATAAGGATTCTGATTCAGGTTCCATTAATATTATTACATTTTGAATTACTCCTTAAAATGTTGACACATTATTTATATACTCCACTGAGAAGCATTTATGTAAAATAACACTCTAAAACCTTAGTTATGTTACTGGCTCCAGATTTCTGAACAGTCTTCATCTCTCCATCGTGGCTATTATACCACCCACCCAAGGAAGTGGTTCAAAACAC
>NW_006361607.1:0-700 GCF_000327345.1 Myotis davidii
TGCACACTAAGTAGAGTTTCTGTCATTTTCTTTGTTTGGAATGCAAACCTTCTAAGGGAATCGAGATTTAAAAATTTTCAGGACTTTGGCTATCAATCCACATTAAGTTTGCCTTTCATAAAACCCTCAAGGCCTTTTTTATGCACATACAAATAAGTTTTGTTATATTTTTCTGTATTGTGGAACACTTTGTTTTGAGGCTGTTGATTGCTTTTGCTACTTAGTATTAATCTTTTTATATTGATTCTTGAAACACTTCCCAAATTGGTTTATTGCACATTTAATACAATGTTTTGCCACAGAGTGATTTGCCCCGGGTCAAAACAGAGATTGATGCCTTGAAGAACCTGAGACATCAGCATATATGTCAACTCTACCATGTGTTGGAGACAACCAACAAAATATTCATGGTTCTTGAGGTTTGTAGTATGTTACAGAGACCTAACTGTGTTTGTTCACTGTTTTAATCTGTTTGAGCTGCTATAACAAGTATCACAGACTGGGAAACGTATGAACAAAGACATTTATTTCTCACCGTCTGGCGGCTAGGAATTCCAAGATCAAGGCACCAGTATGGTTGGGTGAAGGTCTCTTCCAGGTTCTGAGCGGGTACCTTTTCACTATGTCCTTACATGGTAGAAGGGCCAAGGGATCTCCCTGGAGCCTCTTTTTTTTTTTTTTTTTTAAATTGGATTTATTG
>NW_006361608.1:0-700 GCF_000327345.1 Myotis davidii
TTTTTGCCCTAGCCCAATGACAGACAGAGTTTATACTATAGACTGGGGTGGGGATGAGATGAAGGGAGAGCAAATAGGGAGGAAGGTGGGGAGCCAGTTTCTTGAGCACAATATTATACTTCTTGTGTATGTAAGTAAAATTGGCATCTCTAGGTTGCTGTAAACTAAAACACAAAGTTATAACAAAATTTGTAAGCAATATAGTCTTCTTTTTAAAAGTACACACGTGTTTTAGAACACAGGTATTTTGATAGCTTGGGTGCATTTTATTGGTTTTATTTCAAATTAGAACATGATTTCTTCACAGGTAGAGGTGACAGGGGCCTCATTGTATTCTTAAACTCTCACAAAAGAAAAAAACTTTGACCCCCCTAATCATTAGGCTTTTCCTATGTATGAAAAAACAATGAAATGATACCTAACTGAATTATCTAACTCTGATAAAAGCCACTTAGCCATTCCAGATATTCAGTTAGAATTACCTGGTAAAATCCTCCATTGTAGCCATTTATATATTAGTGCCAAAATTATATATTACATACACACTTACACACACACACATACACCAAACAACCTGTAATATATATAATATATGACATATGTATGAGACTAGGAATTAGAAAAATTACTCTACAGTCTCTAATTAAAGAAAATCCACAGGGTTCAATTATAATGCTGTGGAGAAGGAGAGAGAGAGAGA
>NW_006361609.1:0-700 GCF_000327345.1 Myotis davidii
GGGGGCTACTATACATCACAAGGTTCCAATAGCAACTGCATTGCAAACAAGATGATCCCTGCATATCTGGGACAGTGCCACTGCCCCTGGGCAGTGGGTATCTTCCCTCCGTAGTGGGTCAGGCCTCCTTCAGCCAGCCCCACCCCAGGGGGAGGAGCAGAGCCCCTGCATTGCAGCTGATCTGTCCCCATCACCTGAGCCTCTTACTTCCGCCTGCTGCCCTCTACTTCCAATTGGGTGGTTGGTGAGTGATTTTGTTATTTGCTAGGCTTTAGTACATGTCTTTAAAATCACTATTTTACCATGTCATTCTTCATTTTTATCCCATAAATTTAGACAAAATGCAAGATTAGTTATTCATTTCAATATAATTCATTGCTATACTGCTAGTAAGTGGGTAAGTGAACATAGGGACAGCTGAGTTATAATAAATAGGTCACTAAGGATAATTAGGGTTCTTAAGGAGTACAACCCTAACGTTTGTATTTATACCATGGTCATAGATACAAAGTGATGGAATATGAAGTGGACGGACTATGGGATTGACAGTCACATTTTTTGTTTTCTTATAACTAAACAGAAAATATTTTCATTTTCTTTCAAGAGAATTTCTCCAAAAAAGTGTCTTTGGCATTTTAAAATTTCTGAACCCGAGAAAAGCACAAGAATATTTTTAAAAGCTTTAACATTTCTGTTATTT
>NW_006361610.1:0-700 GCF_000327345.1 Myotis davidii
CAAATTCTCTATTCTCTTTAATCAATTGATAGCCAGAGTTCAATCTTTGAAGTTCAAATGAGTTTTTTCAAAGATGGACCAAAAATGATATTTAGGAAAAAAAATTGAGCACATTTCCAAAAGTTAAAATGAGTGTAATAAACCATAAAAGAGAAGTATAACAAAAAATATTTTTTTTAACTTAAGGTCACCTTATAATCAAACTATGAACTAATAAAATATAATATATTACTTAAAGTTTTCCTCCTTCATTAAGATTTTTCCACGTCAGGAATAATATTTTGCAGCTTATGATCTTTTGATGGTGTACCTTAAAAATTGAAAATACATCAATATCTAAAGAGTATAGTTAGTCACAAAGGTATGAGAATTAAAAATTAAATTTTTAATTAACATCGAAGGCAAATTTAGAAAGAAGATACAGTAAAACTCTGACTAACAGAAACTCCTCACCAAGGCTTCAATTAATCAAGATTCTGCTTAACTCTAACATGAGAGCCACATTAAAAGAAAATGATCTTATATTAAAAATTTGGTCAAAAAGTAATTTAAACTAAATTTTGGAATAACTATGTTACTATTCAGTCTTCTACATCATATATTGCCTAAAAACAAGTGATAATAGAGATTATAATTCTATAGCACTGTCAACCCTTAGTCCTAACCAAAGGTCTAAACTACCTTGTAAGACCATCTAAAA
>NW_006361611.1:0-700 GCF_000327345.1 Myotis davidii
TCTGCCTCGGTGCTCTCCCATGCCTTGGATTTGTGGGAAGTGCAGGGCAATAGAACAATGGAAAGTCTCTGCCAGCACTAGTCCTCAGCTTGGAACTGAAGCATCCCTCAATGTGATCTCTCCTTTTGTCATGTACGATCTTGTACATCAATAGTGTTGAAGGGGTTATAGAGTCTTTTATGTCCTTAATAGTATGTCTTCTGAAGAATAAATAGCGAGTTTAGAATATAAATTCACGCAGCATGCTGGAGAAGTCATAATTTTGTGTGTTCCCAGGAATAAATCCTCCGAAACGACTGAAGGATTAAATTTGTGACAAAAAGGAGAAAAAGTTTCTCTTGTACAGAGTGTAGTATTGCTTCTCCCTGTCTGTAAAAAATGAATTCATGAATAAATATACTAATAAATAAAATAATCAATCGATGAAAATATAGCAAAGCTAGTTTCAATTATTTTATGTAGTGAATTATTTATTCCATAAATATTCTCTGAACCTCAATATATAAATGATGTTAGGCTGAATGCTATAGAATATTTGAAGCATTGGTCTCTATGCAACTTACTTAAGAGACTATACACATGAACAGTAGTGATAGTGGTGATATATGTGGTAAGAGAATGTAATTTTTACTACTACTCAATGGAGAACAATAGTGTAGATAGGGCAGATAGTCAACCATTATGATCAAGCATGATTGAA
>NW_006361612.1:0-700 GCF_000327345.1 Myotis davidii
CTAGTATGCATATAAGTTCCCTGGTTAATCTCCCCGCCCACAACCCTCTATAAATATGTTTTAAAAAATACAATTCACATTTGTTTTAGTCTATATATATAGGTACATGGTGAAAGAGTTCATTAGACTTCTGATATTAATAATATAAATTATAATATTTCTAAATTTAAAAGAAAATTTAGTTTCATATGAAGAAATGAAAGAAACAATACAGGAGCACTGATCAGAAACTTTGAATGTTTGTTGTACTCTTTGGTACTGTATTCAAAGCTTCAAACAAGACTGAACAAGAAGGACACTTTCTATTTTCAATGAAATCATGAAACTTGATATGAAATTGGTATCTATAGCCACTAGATGCCAACTAAGACAAAAAAACTAAAGGACTCATATATTAACAACTAATTAAGTTTAAAATCATATCCACTATTATAAAAATAATCAGAGGAATATTTGTGAAAATAAGCATGATTTTTTTTTCTCTCTCCTAAAAATAATTATTTTTGAACACTTACAAGTACATTTTAACTTGTGAGTTTTATCTCTGGTATGAGAAGTTGCAAGGATAATTTATTGACTTTCCTTCTCAGGGTATTCTTTGGAAGATGGTGGATTTTGCTTGATTGTCAGAGGATTTGGTATCTGGGTTGAGAGGCAGATTTCTCCATGGGTCTCCATTCACTGGAAAACCTTTATTAAG
>NW_006361613.1:0-700 GCF_000327345.1 Myotis davidii
AGAAAGCAAACACCTACACTTAAGTCAAACTTAAATATTTAAGGCCTTTTTTAAGTGGGCTACAAAATGTTTAAGAATCTGACCCCTACCCGCAAAGGGCACGGGTTACATATATATTGTATAATGGCAGCTTGGCTTTAAGTAAAGAGCACCAACTAAAATACAAAAAGCATGGTTTCTGCTACTGTATGACTCTCCCCCGCCTCCCCACCAAGTCTCTTCATTTCAGCCTTAGGTTACTCATCTTTACAATGGGGAAATGAATATCCTTGCAGTCCAATTCTAGGATTATAAGAGTCAAAGATAATATATGTGAAATCACTTCAAAAACTACAAACACAACACAACTAGAACCTTTTTTGTCTTAAATTGCTAAAAACAACACCAAATAAAGTTTTCTGAAGTAATCGGTCAGTTGTTTTAATTATTCTACATAGTATAGTAGTGTTTCCAGAATGTTCTAAAACCCTTTCTTCTAAGCATAGTTTAATCATCATCTCTATTACTTGGCTTTCCTCATCTTTAAAAATAATGCAATAGTAATGACATCAATGCTTTTGTAATAAATAATTAATATATCATTTTGAAATACTTAGCATATAAAAGTTGTGAATTTTCAAACTAAATATGTGTTTGGTGTCACTCTTAGTTATATTCATGATCTTGTTTGAGCTTTTTCATATTCAGTTTGTTTGTAAAA
>NW_006361614.1:0-700 GCF_000327345.1 Myotis davidii
ATTTGCTTGAGAGTTACTTCCTGTGTTAAAGTATCTAATGTTTTCCCTGCCTGCAGCCATCTGGTTTTGTTGTGTGTTTCATGCTAACATGTTAACGTAAAGCACTTGGAGGGAACAATATTCATTCATTTATTCATCCATCCATCCATCAGCTACACATTCAACAGTGATTTCTTGAGTGCCAGCTATGTACCATAAACTGTGGTAGATATTAGGGATATTAAAATGAGCAAGAAAGTGACGGTCTCCACTCTCACAGAGCTTGGTGCTTTTTTTAGATGACAGCAAAAGGCCAGCACTGAAGTCACATTTTTCGATGTTCCATGTTTTCTTAGGCTGGCCTTGCTCCTCTAGACGCTGCATTACAGGTGACCCAGTGACTATGCTGGAGCTCTGAGAGTGGAGGCAAGGAGCTCTCGGCTGCTGGCTATGGTTCCGATCCATTGGCAATGGTCACTTTGGCAGATTCCAAGGTGCCCGGCTTTGAAGCAGCCTCCTTTTCAATGACAAGTACAAGAGTCTTACAGGGGCCATAATAACTCTGGTGGTGGCAGCTATGGCTCTGCCATTGTCAGGGGTGCCTCTAACATCCCCATAAATTAAAAAGAAGAAAATGCAAGTTATGAGTCTTTTTATGAAAATACTAGAGGCCCAATGCACTCTAGGCATGTGCATTCCTCTTTGCTATTGTACAGATTCA
>NW_006361615.1:0-700 GCF_000327345.1 Myotis davidii
CGGGCACTGGGTCACAGCATGGGGTATGGAGAGGCAGCTTAGACCCAGTGCCAGCCCTGCTCTTCAGAGCATTGCCTCGGATGTGGTGGAAGAGCCAGCCTTGCTTCCGGTGTACTTGCTCTGGGCTCCTGGCAAGGCCTCACTGAGCCTCGGTGTCCTCACGTGTCCAGTGTGGCCGGGACCCCTCCTTTCAGGGTGACTAGGGTCGCGATGGGTTCATGTCAGGCTTCTGGGAATGCCCCGGGCACAGCCAGGTCCTGGTAAATGGCTGGTGCTACTTCACCTGCCTCACTTTGGGGTCCCCGGGAGCAGACCCTGCGACAAGGAGGAGAGGTTTCCAGTGGAGAGAAAATGGGATGGGGCAGGGGAGGGAGCCTACGAAAGGTATGCGATCAACCAGTTAAGGGCCACAGGTGCTGGGGTATGTATATACCCTCCCCTCTCGGTCACTGTTTGAAGAGAGGTCCTGGCTCCAGTCTGGGCAGAGCGGGCGCTAGCAGCCACAGAAACTTCTTATCAAAGAACAGCAAGTGTCTGATGCGCCTCTTCCCTTGGCCGACTTTAGTTGGCATCCTTTCCCTTTAATAAGCGGTTACTGTGAGTGTAACAGCTTTCCATGAGACCCCGTGAGTCTTTCCAGTGAGTTATAGAACTACGGGTGGCCCTGGCCAGTTTAGCTCAGTGGACAGAGCGTCAGCCT
>NW_006361616.1:0-700 GCF_000327345.1 Myotis davidii
GGGGATCGAGTCCACACCCTGGGCATGTGCCCTGACCTATTAAAAAAAGGAAACTACATGAAGATCTGTAGGAAAGGCATTTGAAGCAGAAGGAATACTAAAGGCAAAAGCCTGAAGATCGAGAGTTTGACATTTTGAGGAATGGAAATAAAGAAGCTGGAACACGGTGAACACGAGGAAGAGTGGAAAGAGCTGAGGGTGGAAGCCCAGTCTCTAGCAGGTCTTGTAACCACCCTGCTCATATAAGGCTTAATAACCCATAGCCAAGACTTGGGTTTCTTCTAAGAGTAACGGGAAGCTATTAAAGGAGACTAAATCAGTGTTATGTTGGGATTAAAAAAAACTTAGAAAGTTAAATAGGTAAGAATGCAGGTAGAGTGACCATTTAGCAGACTGCTGGCAAAGCGTTGACTTGAGATGTAATGGTTTGGACTAGGATGATAGCACTGGAAATGGTGAGAAACAGCTGGAGTTTAGGTAATTTTGGAAATTGGGCTGACATGTTTTACTGGGAGATCAGACGGTTCCTAGGATTTTGGCCTAAGCAAGTGGTGGTGACCTAGAGGTGGCTGGCCAGGTCCTTTACTAAGATGAGGAAAACTGAGAGAACAGATATTTGGGTGGGAGAAAACAATTACTCCGTTTTGGCCATACTAAATTTGAGATATTCGTTAGACATCTTTATAGAGATGCTGAGAAG
>NW_006361617.1:0-699 GCF_000327345.1 Myotis davidii
AAAAATATAGTACCTGATATATAATTTTATTTCACAGATATGTATAATCTAAATATACGCATATAATTCCTGAAATATAAGTTGACACTTCTTTTCCTTCTTAGCCCATTTTAGTCACCTCCTTTCACCACTTAATAAGAGTGATATGACAGTGTACCAAGAAATAAAGCAGTTTTCCTGATTTCAGACTCCAAAGTAAGGTATCACAAGGAACTTTTATTTAATCAAAAGGTTTGAGGTTTTAGGAGAGAGAGGTTTAGTTTTCCTTCCCATCTCCCAAAGCTGGTAAAGGTTTTCCCAGGATTAGAGAAGGGACAAGAACTAACAGGCAATCACTGAGAAGTCAGATGTCAGTGAATACAGCCTAGAGTTCCTGTGCTTGGCATTCTTTTCCCAGCTTCTTGGACAGAGTGTGTCCAGGAACAGATATTTAATGACTCAGAACAGTAAAGTAAGAAGTGGAATCATTTCATTTCCCTCAAAAGCACACAGCAATGTCTAAAGGAGATGTCAAACACAGAATGGTTTTGATTGATCAATGCTGAAGACCAGGACAGGTGATGGATGGGCTCAACCCAAGCAGGCATGGTTATAAGACAATCAGATGGTGCAACCCACACACATGCCTTGGTGCTATTCCAGGGCTCCAACATTACTGTTTTACTCCAAGGAAAATAGAGATGGAATAAATTAAGTCTA
>NW_006361618.1:0-700 GCF_000327345.1 Myotis davidii
TTTCATGCACCAGGCCTCTAGTGTTAACTATAAATAAAGCCTTTACCAAAAAAACAAACAAACAAACCAGGAAAAGTGAAATCTTCTTCAGTGGCCCCACAGACCTCAACCTAATGGAGTTGCCTTCAAGCAACTTACAGGTAGTACACTGAACATTAGTTGCTATGAAGTATATTAAGTAAAATGTCCGTAATATAGTCTATTCACAGGCAGTTATTTATCAAAGCATCAGAAAGACTCCTCTGTAAGACAGTGCTAGCTCTAAGTCTAAACTTAGGACAAATCCTAAGAAAAAGTTGGAATGAGATATCTGTACAAATTGGGAAAATTCAAACCCATATGAACTCACATTTCTCTCTAATGTTTATACTTTGAAGAGTCAGGTTATGTGAAATAATAACAAGAAAAATAATATACTGCTATCTAAGGTAGGCTTAATAATCCCCCAAATTTACCCACAACCTAATCCCTAGAACCAGTGTTACTGTATTTGACTAAAAAGGGACTATGCAATTGTATATATCCATACAAGGCAATATAACAAAACAATTACAATATATTAATAAACCTAAATAAAATGGGTAAGTCCCTAAGAAAATGTAACTTACCAAAATTGACTTGAGTGGAAAGTTTAAATTGAAAGATTTAAGCTAATAAAAATTCACCCCCCCCCCACACACACACATCAAAAAACAGAACA
>NW_006361619.1:0-700 GCF_000327345.1 Myotis davidii
GGTGGTTATAGGAACTTGCCCAAGGCTGCCCAGCTGGTGGGTGCAGTGGGCACTGGCTCTCCCGCCCCCCAGGGCAGGATTCCCTCCCCCAGTCATGCCGGGCTGCTCCCCATCTCCGCTGGGAAGCTGACCTCTTCCCTCCAGACCAGCTGCCCTGCTCCCTGGAATCCAGTCCCAGAGCCGCACTGACCTTCCAGATGCGCTGGGAGGCAGAGCATCCAGGGGTCTACCTGTCCACTCCATCGTAATGCCACATTCAGCGTGCACTCATGCAATAGTCATTCTCTCCCCTCAGCGACATGCGCGTGCAAAGCTCCGAACATCATCAATAACAGATGAAAATTCTTGGTCACCGTTACTTCTCCCATAGCCGAGCCCCTCCCTCCTCATACCTCCTCCCCAGATGTAGGCTGGACCCACTGCGCTTAATATTGAATGGATTATCTGGAATTCACTGCCCTGAGATTGCAGGAATGGGAAGAGGCAGACTGGGGAGGGGGCACGTTAGCTCTGGTGGGCCCACAAGCAGGCTTTCTACCCTGTCCTCACCCTCCACGCTCTCCTGCCTCACCTGCTCCAAGCCCACTGCCTCAGGAAATACGCCGGAGGAGGGGCCGCGCACCCACATCTCCCTGGAGCAGCATTGCTGCGGCGTGTTAATAGGTTTTCCGTGAAATACGGGTTCCATGGTTAAATAAGG
>NW_006361620.1:0-700 GCF_000327345.1 Myotis davidii
AGGCATAGAGAAGAAATGAGAAGGAGAAAAATGAATGACAGGACAATACAGAATGAAAAAGGAATAGGCAGAAAACGAACGAAATGGAATACATGCAAAAGAGATTAAGCATCTTGTGTATTTAGAGCCCCCTGAAGAGAAAACTACTAGCATAAGAGGAAGGAAGGTGAGAGGTAGCATAAGCATTTTTATTTCTCTCATCTAATAATTTACAGCTACAGTTGCAAGGGAAGTACTGAAAATGATAGTATGAAGAAACATTAGAAGTTGGAAGCAGGGCATAAAAGGGATAAGGAAGAGGAGATATGCCATTGCAGTGAATTAGTGGATATTATCTAAAGAAATAGAGGGATGAAATGTATCCAAAAGGTATTATTTAAAGTTATAGTTATAAAGTTGAAACTAGAAGAAAAATACAGACCTCCCTAATTATCAGATGAAACACAAAACATAGCAGAGCAAACAGACACCGTAGTGAAAGATTTTGAAAGAGCAGTAAAGAAGCATAACATGAAACAATGCAGCAGAACTAAGACCAAGATTATCTGTCATATTAGCAAATGTAATTGTAGTAAAGTCATCCAGTACGGGAAAAAGAAATTTAGAATGGACCGCAAAGCCAAACCCAACTTTATTTATATACTAGAGACCCAGTGCACGAATTTTGTGCACGGGTAGGGTCCCTAGTGGCTACTGGCTG
>NW_006361621.1:0-700 GCF_000327345.1 Myotis davidii
ATTTAAAAACTATTAAACAAAAACTACGGGCTAGGAACTCTGCTAGTTTGGGGCATACAAGGATAAACAAAACACAACTGACAAATGTGACATCCATATAGACTAGAAGGGAAAATATGATTAAATAATGGTAGCAGTGAAGTCATTATTTAGTTATTTGTGCCATAGAAAAGAGGCAAAGAGAAAAGTCGAAACTATTTCTCATTTGATAACCTCCGTGATCAAAAGTAAGTATATTGTTTGATCTTCACATGATATTTTCTTGTATACTTTTTTGTAATAAAAATAATCTGCATAAAAGTTGAGAACAATTTCCCTATAGTTAGAAAGCCACCATTCCTGGTATTGTGCAGGTAACAAGGCTATGACAGTGTGAAGGAGTACTGCTTAATATTTTAATGAGAATGTTTAGCCCATGGCGAATTGTATAGGTTAGGCAAAGCAGCTATCTCTCTTCACTCGATATTTTTAATATCAAGTAGGGAAACCTAAGAATGTATATTTAGTATAAACATACAGTGTTATTAAAGCTATAATATTATATACTACCACACGATATAACTAATAAATATTTCCAATACATATTTACAATAAGTGTGTAAAATAAAAAAAATATTGATGTACTCAGTAAATATTTGGGAATGATAAAGTCATAAAAATTATCAGGAGTTCATATTCTCTGTACAATTCCACATCTAAG
>NW_006361622.1:0-699 GCF_000327345.1 Myotis davidii
GTCGCAGTATTAGGAAGGTTGAGAACCACTGGCTTACGGTAATTCACAGGATATAGATTTGGAGTGAGAATAAGAAGTACACGTTGAAGGTATCTATTGATGACACATAGAAACCATGACCCCTTCTGTCTCTCCGAATTTTGGGGGAGTCTTTACTTTTTAAGACTTTAGTATCTAAGAGGTTCACTCAAAGCCCACTGATAAATCAAACCCAAGTAGCCAGATGGGTGTTGTTTTGCACTTGGGAAAAAAGTTATCTTCAATTCCTGAAATTATTTGTTCCTACAAATCATTATTCATTTTCCTTAATATTATACAATTCCTCTCAGGTTTTAATACAATACAAAGGGCAATTAATACTTCCAGAAATCAAAATAAAGAGACCAGGCACTCCATCACCCCATGTACATTACAAACTGACCACTAACAACCAACAGGAGCCTTAAGGGCACTCAGAAGACCACATAATAAATAAGAAAATAGACTATTTTGATTAAAAATATATTAAATGCAAATAATACATATGCCCAAAGAGGGCAAGGATTCAAACAGTCCGTTCAATCAATTAAGAACTCAGCAAACTATGGTATTTCTGCAGGAAATATAACACTCTATTGGAAAACTCAACTATCATTACTTCAAAGATGCAAAAGTAAGAGATTCAAAAGACTTTAAATAAATCATCCTGAAAGTTTTTTT
>NW_006361623.1:0-700 GCF_000327345.1 Myotis davidii
TATATATTGTGATGATCACTTCATAAGGTATGTAAATGTTGAAGCACTATGTTGTACCCCTAAAATACATTATATGTCAACCATAATTTCACATTTTAATTTTAAAAAAATACTGAAGGAAAAAAAACTTACTACCAGAATACCCCACAAAGCTGTCATTCACAGTTAAAGGAGAAATGAGTTTTCCAGACAAACAAAAGCTAAAGGAGTTAATCGTCTCTACACCAGCCTTACAAGAAATGATATAGGACATCTTTAAGTTGAAACAAAGGGGTGTTAATTGGTAATAGGACCACATATAAAGATGAAATCTCACTGGTAAAGGCAAATGTATGACATTGTAAAGGTGGTGGATAAATCACATAAAGATAATATGAAGGTTAAAAGGCAAAAGTAGTCAAAATATAACTAATAATTTCTTCAGGATAAAAAGATAGAGATTGTGACATCAAAAACAAAACAGTAGGGAAGAAAAATGTAGGGCTTTAGAATGTGTTAAAACTTAAGGTATCTTATGTAAATAATCCTCATGGCACCACAAAGATAAGCTTATAGTAGATACACAAAAGATACAAAGGACTCTAAGCATACCGCTAAGAAATTATAAAACCACACAGGAGGAGCACAAGAGAAGAAAAAAGGAACAGAAGACCTATAAAACACCTACTAAGTATTTTTAATGGCATAGGTATATACTTAT
>NW_006361624.1:0-700 GCF_000327345.1 Myotis davidii
TTTAAAAAATCTATCATATGTAGCACTTCACTGCAGTCAATATAGAAACATTTTCAAAGTACATTGCCATGTTTAGAAATAAAGTTGGGACACTGATTTCAGTTCCAAAATGTAAAAAGCTTAGAAGTCATTACTTCTGTCCTTACAACAACAGCATATTGGACACACGGAAAACAACATATTTTAATGGATCCATTAGATACGAGGTTGCTGGGGAATCTAGCACCCTGGAATCTGGAGACACAGATTTATGGAGGAAGACACATATCATCTTACATTTCATCAACTTGTAGGAACACTTACTGTCAATTTTGGTAAATTTTCGTGCAAATTAGCTCTGGGCTAATCAGGGGCTAGTGCAAATTAGAAAGGGAAAGTTGTGCAAATTCGCATGAGAATGAGAAACTCCTGAGACAGTTTGGGAGTTCCTTACAAAGCTACATACAGCTTTACTTTGTGACCCAACAGTCATGCTCCTAAATATTACTCACTTTATTTGAAAAATTATATCCACACAAAAAATAAGCACATGAATGTTATATCAATTTTATTCATAATTGCCAAAACTGTAAGCAACCTAGACATCTTTCAGTAGATTAATGAAGAAATAGATTATAATACATCTACACAATGAAACATTATTCAGCACTAACAAAAGCATGCCATTAAGCCATGAAAAGATGTGGATGAATCTTAAATC
>NW_006361625.1:0-700 GCF_000327345.1 Myotis davidii
TTAGGAAGGTTGAGAACCACTGATCTAAGATCTTAGAGGCTTGTTTGTGCACATCACTTTTATAATGGGTAAAACCACCAGTGATCAAAGGTTATGCTAAAAGGGATCTCATGTCTTGTTTTGTCCTGTCAGAGAGAGTTGTTAGCTGCACTCCACCAGGCCGAGGCAGGAAAGCACCTGGGAACCGATCTGATGTGCTCCTCTATACGATGCAAAAGTACAGCACAAAGACCTTTGTCTAAGGGGGAACAATATATTAGGGGACTTTTTCTTTGACTTTTCAAGACAAAGCCCCTTTTCAGAGCTCTAATTTGCAATATTAGAGGTTTCCGGGAAGTAAAGGTTCTGACATCTCCTCAGACAATCCTCCCAGGAATGACAGTTAGGGATACTAGATGGCCTCTTGCCAAGACCCAGGGGCAGGAAAAGACAATGTGATCTTTGACCTAAAATTAGCTGCCACTTGGTTAAAAGGGGCAAGAGGGACAGATACTGTAACTTGTTCTCACGCAGCTCCTGTGGAAAGTGGAAATGTTTTTGAGTGGAAAAGCTGTGCTATTTGAAACTCAGGTTTACTGTGGCAAGCTCTTCTGTCTTCAGACTCCAGAGGCAGCTATAATTGAAGACACTAGACAAGTTCACTGTTGAAATACAGCATTTTCTGAAATGCAAATGCCTTATAAGAAAAAAGAGAGCATTG
>NW_006361626.1:0-700 GCF_000327345.1 Myotis davidii
AAAAAATCTATGGAAAAAATAGTCTCACTCCTCAGGTGAGGATTAACAAAAATTTAGCAGGAAATAGGATATTCGCATAGCCTCGAAGACTCTCCCACAGATGCTTATTAATTATAAAGGGAAAAGTAGTTTACAGTCTACAAACCTGACAAGTCACCACCTTAATCAAGTGATGAAAGTTAACATCATTAGTAATGTGACAAGAAGACATTATGTGCCACCTGATTGGATAAGGACACACCATAGTTGCGTCATATTTCTGACAAAAATGAATAACCAAAATCTAATTATGAGAAAACATCAGACAGTCCCAGAATGAGTGACAGTCTGCAAAATAGCTGACCTGTAATATTCAAAAGTGCCAAAATCATAAAAGACAAGAAAAAGTAAGAAACCATTCTAAATTAAAGGAGACTAAAGAGACATGACAACTGAATGCAATGTGTGAACCTAGATTGTATCCTGGATCAGAAAAAACTTTTTTTCCCCTTTAACTATAAAGGGTATTACTGAGATGATGGTAAAATGTGTATGTCTAGGGACTAAATAATGATATAGCTGTATTGATTTTCTGATATGACTTTGTTATGTAAAAAAGCCTTTGTTTTTAGAAAAACACGCTGAAGTATTCAGGGGTAAACAAACCACACACAGGCATATGTGGACATATTTTTAGGCCATTAAAAACTTTCCCATGAAT
>NW_006361627.1:0-700 GCF_000327345.1 Myotis davidii
AATGTTGGCTTTGGTCTGGAAGCAAACATTAGGACTAGTTTTAAAAACTGTAAAATGTTACTTTATAGAAAATGTGAGGAACAGAAAAAAGCCCACAGACATAGAAAAAAATACAAATCATCTGTTTTCATAGGCATGTGCATTATAAAGAAAAAAGCACTGGACTTAGGACTAAAATCTGCCATATACTGACTTTGTAGCATTGGACAAGACCAACTAATCTTTTTCTCATTTTCCTCATCTTTAAATAGGGGATGAGACACTTATTAACTCTCATAACTGCAATGAAAATGAACTAAAGCAATGTAAATAACAATAAAATAATGCAATAGAATCCAACATTCTATTAGCACTTGGGGTAATCTATAAATACTAGGTTCTAGTTATTTTTTGTAGTAAATCAGCACAAAGTGAGCTGGGAGGTCAGGCTTACTCATTCAGAAGCCTAGGTTGCACATTCAGCTGAAACTGACAGATCTGCTAAGTGCCAGGCACCCTGATGGTAATGTCCCCCTCGTCTCTTTTAATATTCACAAGAGCATTTAGCAGATGATGAAACTCATGCCCTGAAGGTAAGAGGAACTTACCTAAGACATCATAATCAGAGTCCTGGCCCCAAGTCCACTGTTTTTAACACAATACCAAATTGCCTTATGTAACTTCTTTAAATACTCAACGTGCCCTGGCTGGTGTGGCTCAG
>NW_006361628.1:0-700 GCF_000327345.1 Myotis davidii
TCAGATATGTATATAAGGAGACATCTACAAAAATGTTTATAGCAGCAGTTTTTATAAAACAAAAAAGTCAAAACATCATAAATGTTTAGGCATTAGAAGAATGAATAAATTGTGGCATATATTCTTAAATTGAACGTTATATAGCACTAAAACTAACTAAATATGAGCTACTTGTATGTACTTGGATAATTCTCATAAATATAATATTGAGCAAAAAAATCAATATTGAAAGCAGTAATAGAATAGCACATATTATGTAGAAAATGTATCAAGAAATATATAGAAATTATATACATCATATGAAGGATAATAATTTCATCTGCAGAAAAGAGAGAGACATAAATGACAGGCAGTGAAGCTTTAATTTTCTTTAATCTGGGCTACAGATACATGAGTGGTCATTATAATATCTCTTGTGTCTTATAGTATGTCCAAAATATGTAATAATAACAAATTTTCTCTGATGGTACTAGACCTCTCAGAAGTGATACAACTAATTCCTACTGAGATTTTTCAGAAAATATATTAGAATAACGAGAGTTTAAGCTAAATATTTGGGAAACAGTGAAGCAGCTGAACTTCCAGATGCTTGATTCCATAAATCAGCATTGCAAGCAGTTAAGCATGATGAGTGAGGGACTGGGTGCTATTGAAGAGTATCTGATCTTTTCTCAGGACTAGAGAAGTTGCTTTGACATTT
>NW_006361629.1:0-700 GCF_000327345.1 Myotis davidii
GTGACTGGCTTTTTTCACTTAGCATGTTTTCAAAGTTCATCTATCTTGCAGCAAATGTCAGAATTCATACACTTTTAAGGTTGAGTAACATTCCATTGTATGTGTACATCACATTTTGTTTATCCATTTATCCATCATTGGACATTTGGGTGGTTTCTACTTTTTGGCTCTTGTGAATAATGTTGCTATAAACATTGTTTACAAGTACCTGTTTGAGTCCCTGCTTTCAATTATTTTGGGTGTGAATGCAGAAGTGGAATTGAGGCAATGATCTTTTGTGAATTCTAGAACCCCTTAGTAAAGTTATGTAATGAATGAAAGTGCCACAGGGACCTCCCCTCCTCCCCCTTTGCCATTGTTTTGGTCCCTCTTATAGTCATTCATATCGGCTCTTCCAAGTCACTAGAGCCTCGGGTCAGTTAGATGATCACAAAATTAGAGTCACTTAGGAATCTAACTCAGCTTGTGAATGGGGATATGCAAGGGAGTGGGACTTACACATTATGATGTTTATCTTCTATGGGAAACCTGGGTAGCTACTATTTTTGGATTGAACTAAAGTTCTACTATATGTATCATATAAATCCATTCCACTCTTTATAAAACATAATACTTTCACAATCTTATACAATCATAACTATAAAGCACTGATTTCAATATTTTAAGCTCTTTAAATAGAGACAATAAAGAAATAATTCTA
>NW_006361630.1:0-700 GCF_000327345.1 Myotis davidii
AGTATGTGACTGAAAGGCCACTGAAGAATAACATATATAATTTAATTTTGACACATTCATGTCACATCAATACAGAAATCTAAAACATTAGTTCAGTGTGAATTATTCAGTGGTTATCAAAATGTTTAAAATGAAGCCAAAATGCCCAATGAAAAAACATTTTTTTTAATCTTGAGTTGATAAACTCAAAGTGAACAAAGCCTTCATTGACTGTGCATCTTACATTATTCCTTTTAGATTTTGAGTCTCAAATGGGAAAGTGAGAATTCAGCAGACTGAAAATCTGAGGAAAAATACCAACAGAGGTCTTATTTGCAAAGGTAATGATTCTTGTGGTACTAGCACTATTATCGTTTTATTGTTTTACAGAATATTTACAGAAATATTTTTGTTGAGATCATGGACAAGTCTTCTATCCATAAAGAGAATAGCTGACTTCAAACAGGTGAACATACCATTTCCCTGTTACATAAATAATTGTATTGAAACATTTGATGCCCTGTCCTATGTTGTAACAACAAACTGGATTAAACAGTATCATATATATGAAAATAATTCCCTCAAGTGTGGTGAGGGGCACTCCAGAAATGTTTCTTGCAACTTATTTAAGATGGCATCCTAGGATTTTAAGATGTGAGCAGTATGTTTTTCCAATGTAATTGAAATTCTGATTTGTTTTTTTTTATGATGTTAAAAAAAA
>NW_006361631.1:0-700 GCF_000327345.1 Myotis davidii
TTTTTTTTTTTTAGCCAAAGCTATATTTCATTTCAACTCTTTTGTTAGAAACTGATGCTAGGAATTGACAAGATAATAGGATGGAGAAAGTTTTCAGATCTCATTTACAGCAGATGGGAAAGGGGTCAGTTTCCTGTGTAATGAAGCATTGTCTGGTTGCCCCTAAATCATGCCAAACTCTACCTGGTCCCTAGAGGCTTAGAAAGCATCTGCATTTTCAATATTTTTCAGAGCATTATTGTAACACCTCAAAAAAGAAAAGTCATAATAGATGATGTGAGGGTTAATCAGATCAACTTTCAAATTTTGGTTTAAAAGAAATAATCTACAATCCTCTTTGTAAGACAAAGATACTTACAATTCATAGAAACAGCTTTTAATTTATATCTAACACTAGGTCTTTTTGTCTACTTTATTCTTTCTCAAATTAATGTGTCTGGAAAGCTCCCCTTACCAACTCGTTGCTAACAAAACACAGAGAAAAATAAAGGCGCACTGTTTCTGCGTGTCATTCCAAATCTACTGTCATGTCTCCATTCTTTAATCTGTACTTTCTCCCCACCCTTACCTTCTAGAACAGTGCCTCATCCTATGAGTTACGTGTTTGCTTCCCTGGAATGCATGGAACATAATGTTGAGGATTAATACTATATCAGGAATGTAGTTTCTGATGTTTATGTTTATGTTTATGTTTATGTTT
>NW_006361632.1:0-700 GCF_000327345.1 Myotis davidii
CTTTCCTTCTGAGTATCAGCCTTTCTTAAGGGTTTGAAATCAGGGTTGGCTGAAAGATAGTACAGGAATATTGACCTGGGCCTCCCCTGTGTAACAGCAAACCTTCAGGGATGTCATGGCCTTGTTCCCAGACACAAGCACATTGTAGGGTCTTTGGAAGACAGAGTTCTGGAAGCGTTTATAAGCGCTGAAAGAGCATAAAGTCCTCACAAAAAGTAGCAAACTCAAGTTATGCATCTTTCTTTCCTCATGGGGATGTGTGATCTCTGGGGACAAGGGAGATCATGACTATGTTTGGGGGTAAACTCTGTCATTTCTTATTCATTTCTTATTTTGCGTAACTATTCTTACAGGTTTTCATAACTTTGCCATTGTGTTTTTTATTTTGTTAAACTATTGCTTGTGACATCTTTCTGTCCCTCATACCAATCCTCCTGTAATAACCACATACTCATTTTTAAGGGAATGCATAGTTTCCTTCAAAATGCATGTCTTTCTCTCTTTCCTTTATTCTCTTCCTTTGCTTCAGTCTCTTCCTTTAATTAATAGCATGTAATTTCTCTGTATATCCCAGTTGTTTTACTGTTTTGTTGTGTCTTGCTCTAATATATTCAAATATATTTCTCTTAGCTCTATTGTTTTCAGTTATTAAATTGTTTGATCTACTTAATTTCCAGACTTGAAATACTTTGTATCCTTT
>NW_006361633.1:0-700 GCF_000327345.1 Myotis davidii
CATGCATATCAGTGCTGCTATATTAAAAGTTTTTAGATTGATTGGGGAACTTAGCCTGCGAATTAGGTTTTAGACTAGTTTTCCTCAGTACTTTCTATGGATTGGGTAATTGATCTTCTGTGAGGAAGTGGGCCATCGATATTGTCAAAGGAGCACACCAATTCACATAGATCTAATGGCTACAGAGAGACATTATGAATGTCTAGAAGCCTACTCTTCAGGCTCTAAGGCAATAAAGTCATTCAGAGTTTTGAAGGAAAGAGATGTCTTGATATTCCCTGACATTAGTTCACTGGATACTGTAGAAAATTCAGTTTCAGTAAAATGAGATGAGTTTAAGGTAGATTGGAAACTGTCAGAGATTGACCAAATAAGCTTGGAAAAATGATTTATTTGAGCTGACAAATACGGTATTTCATTTATTTGTTTTATATTCTTTACTCTATGTAAATTGAGGGAAGGGAATAACTATATTCTTGTCAGGGGTAACATTATTTACAACTTTTATGTTCATGTACCCTGAAGTTAATAAAAAGGGAATTTGTGTGACTTTTACAACAAGGTGCTTTCAAAATCTTCAGCTACTGGATAAATACTTTACATCACTTTATGGATCTGCTGTTTTTCTCATCTTAAAAGTTAAAGTTTTAATCTGATGCCCAGTAGATATGAAGATATATTTCCAAATGTGTTTGTGTTG
>NW_006361634.1:0-700 GCF_000327345.1 Myotis davidii
TGTACAACTTAAATGTATGTCATTTTATTAACCAATGTAACCCTAATAAATACAATTAAAATACATTTGCATAGTGCTTACAAATACTAATTTATGTAATCCTCATAACAGCCCTATGAGGTATGCATGAATTATTGTCACCTTAAGAAGCTTGCTCAGGGTCACACAGATAGTTAACCATGATATAAGATGATTCAAACCAAGTCTAAAGTCCATGTGCTTAATAGCTATCCTATGTTGACTTCGACATGCAACTGCTTTTAAGAGGTAAGAATACAATCGTATGAATGTAATTTTCTTGTTATGCTCTTTTGGCCTGTATCTATTTTTTAATCTGAAAAAAACTACAGACCTACTGGGAAACTTTTCTACCTATTAAAATGAGCTCACAACACTGTATAAACCATTAAAAATCTCTCAACTCTTAATATTATAATGTTTATTCAATAGCTTATATCCTACACTTTTTCTATAAAATATCCTCAGGGTTGAGTAAGATAGTAATAAGTATAATTTATAGAAATTGAGTAGTACCTATAAAACACTAGAGCTAAAAATAGGATGTTATTGTGATTATCCCGAATGACTAATTTTGAAGACCAAGTTAAGAGAAATTAAATATTGTACATTGGTTTGTTTTCTGTACAAAGGACAGTCAACTCTGGCTGCCAAGGATTCTTGCCTTCCCCCTTATAGCACC
>NW_006361635.1:0-700 GCF_000327345.1 Myotis davidii
ATACTTTAAACAATAAAAAAATAACAATTCAACATTGCTCCCTATGTAAACACTGCTATGCATATTTGATAGTTTACCAAGCACTCTAGGGCTTACAAAGGTTAGTGATGAGATCGTGATAGTGACAAACATTACTTAGAGTCATTTGCAATCCAGAAGATTATTGAGCACCAATCATTTTATCTGCATTTTTTAATAAAAACTGGGGTAACTCCTCACACAAAAAGGGGATCGAGCACAGTGCAAATATTATTTTAAAAGTCAGTCTTCAATGAACTAAACCCATTTGTAAATGATGCAGAATACAGAGATATCATCAAAAGATATATCTGCAAAATAAGGCAAGGACTTACTCTCAGGACTAGGTTTTACCAGTAGCTCAAAATCAGGGTGAATTGGAAATTGGAAAATGAAAAATCTCTACTTTTTATTTGCTCAAAACACACTTTAGGAATGAGAGAGAATCTCAACAAGTTCTGGAGAGAAGTAGCAATTGAATTATCAGTTAGTCATTTCCATTTTCTTGAAAATCAAAATGCATGGTTATATATGACAGAATTTTTGTGATGTAAGGACCAAAGTTGACTTAGTCAAGTCAAGAATGGCTCTAACTATAGATAGTAAATATTGTTGGTCACTCTTCCAGCAGTTATTGCCCAACTCTTGTGTTTAAGCTGGGGCCTCACATTTTAGAGCAGGC
>NW_006361636.1:0-700 GCF_000327345.1 Myotis davidii
CTAGAATAGTGGTTCTCAAATCTAAGTGGGCACTGGAATCACTGGAAGGGCTTGACAAACACAGAGTGCCAGGTCCTAGAACCAGTGTTTCTGCTATGATAGGCCAGGGAGAGTAATGATAGTTTGTGTTTCTAACAAATTCATAGGTTCTACTGATGCTTCTGGTGCAGGGACCATGCTTCGAGAAGCACCGTGCTAGAGTTGTAGTAGACCAAGGTCAAAATGTAGTAAATGTCAGCAGGGTCAAGCAGGTAATGGGTATGATGAAATAGGATTGTCAAACAACAGGAAAACTGAAAACTAGAGATCTGGGGACACAAGTCCCTGCTGATGTGCACACAAGTCCCTGCTGATGGGATCAGCAGCCCACACGCTTCTGCAAATTGTATGCCCTGGCTTCAGTGCTGCTGGATGATCTGATTTCTAAAGGACAGCTGGAAATACACATTTCCTGTATAATTTCTCAATTTGCATATGTTGAACACTAACTAAAAATATGATTTACATAATATGTGAGTCAACTAAATGTGTCTTCACACTGGATGTGGCCATTTGGGTCACCTGTTTATTATTTTTTAAGTATTCTTTTATCGATTTTAGAGAGAGAAGAGAGAGAGAGCGGGGGAAACATCAAATGCTGAGAGAAAGAACTCTGCTGCCTTCTACACAAACCCCCTACTGGGGATGGAGCCTGCAACCT
>NW_006361637.1:0-700 GCF_000327345.1 Myotis davidii
TGCTCTATGCACTGAGCCAAACCAGTTAGGGCCAAGTGCTCATTTTTAAAGTACAAAGTTGATGAATAATGTATGTGTCTAGCAAAATAGATCATCCCAAACAACAATCTCTTGTCAAAAAAGAAATCCAATTGTGTTGCAACGTGACCCAAATCATCCAATATGTAAGCATAATTTAATGGAATCAAGAAATTCACATGCAGATCAAATATAATAAAAAAATCACTTAATAAATACTCAGAGGTCCAGAGAAAAATATGCATTGTTTTTCATGGACAAAGGCAATGCTATGCCTGCTATGTCAATAGCTTTTGTTCTTTGAGTTACATCTCCAGAAGCATTGAAGAATTTGTGGCTAATTATACATTGTCTGTGGTCACAAATGTGAATTTACTAGACAGTCATACAGGATTCCCACAAAAATATTGAACTAAATGACTCATGTTGGAATAATGACTGTATTACCTTTTCCTAAGAGGGGAAATAATCCCACAAAGGGACTGGTTTAAGAATCAGTTCTTTATAGATATTGTTAATGTCAGCACACAATTCTTATACTGATTGATTCTACCTCCTCCAACCCTACTTTAATATAAACTCTTTCTCTCCCTCTCTCTTCCTCTCTGTCTCTCATACACACAGTCACATGACCATCTCCAATAGAACTTTCTTATTTTATTTCATACTAATCTGTCTTAAG
>NW_006361638.1:0-700 GCF_000327345.1 Myotis davidii
TTGAGATATTGATGCCATTTATTGAGATGGAAACAACAAGAAAAGAATAAGATTGTGGGAGAAAATCAAGATTGGTTTTAAATTTGTTGAGTTTGAAATGTCTAAGTGGAAACGTGGCGAGAATTCAAACAGAAACTCATAGCTAGTGATATAAATTTGGAGTGGGTCTTTAGGACACAGGTGGTATTTAAAGTGATTGGACTGAGGGCACAGATGGAATGAGGTTGGAAGAGGAGGTAAGAGGTATGACAGCTAAGATGTGGTGGTCAAGTGGTGTCAGCCACTGAGAAGTGGAATATATGTGGCCTGAGAATGGACTATGGGATTTGGTCCAGTGGAGCCAACTGGTGACCTTGGAAAAGGCAATGGTGACAGAAGGGTGGGAAGGAAGGCTTACTTGGAGTGAGTTTAGGAGAGAATGGGGACAAGAAAATGAAGACATCAAGTGAAGAAGCTCTTTCAAGAGATTGGGAAGTTGCTGAAGAAGAATGTGAAGTCAAGGGAGGATGTTAAGGACCGACTGTATCAAGCACATTTGGATACTGATGAGCCTGATCGGAGTAAAGAGGAAAAAACTGATGAGAAAGGAGAGAATGAGAGGGCAGGCGACGACTGCAGCAACCATATGCATTGCTGTGGTGAGAGCAATGGGGATCCGGAATCACAGTAAAGTGGTGTGTGATGGGCACACAAAAGGGGA
>NW_006361639.1:0-700 GCF_000327345.1 Myotis davidii
AACAAAATTTACCCAACTTGTGTTTGTTGTAATATTAGAAAATTAGCTCTCGAGGGGGAGAGGGGGCAAAAATAGTCCATGTTAAAATATATTTTGGTGAACAATGGTTAATGAATTCTTCACGCAAGGACTCTTCAGAGCACATTTGGGTATAAAACTTAGGTCTCCTGCTTTTAGAATCATTGCCTTTCACATCAGCAAAATGCTCCTCTATGTAGTTCACAGGCCCAAGCCCTCAATTTGAGGCCCCTGTGAATCCAACAGCTTTGAGAAATGATAACCTCCCATCCTTACCATCACAAATTCAGGAGAGATGATGGGGAAGGGGCACAAACATGATGCATAAGAATAGAGAGAAGATATAGGAGATGAGTATTATCTCTAGTCAGAAAGTCCTGGATGCTCTTCCTGTGTCATCAAACACTAGCTGTGTGAACCTGGATCAGTAAGTTCCTTAAGGCCCAGTTCATCTTTCACATATGGTTGCTTAATGAATTTAACATTTGAGGTTTTTAACACATTGTTACTATTTCCAAATTTTTGTTAAGAGTCTAATAATAAACTACTTTTTCAATGAGTTTATCTGTTTTATTTCCAATTATGAATAGTAGCTTGTTCACTGTTTACCATAAAATGTTATCAAAATAAAACAAAACAGATCTGCCTTAGAAGAAACTGAGAGGCATTATAGCCAAAGACA
>NW_006361640.1:0-700 GCF_000327345.1 Myotis davidii
TCAGAGTGATGTTAATTTGAGTCACTAGTACAATAAAACGAATTTTCTCGATGTGACTATATTGAAGCAGATTTTGCATAAAAACTTTTTTCCCTGGACACAAATATCACCTGTCTTATAGAAAAAATGTTAAAGATAATACTCCAAGATTAACAGGTATGTAGTTTTGCTTTATATAAAATGAATCTAATTCCCATGTAGCATTCAAGTCCACATCTCTGGATAATCTATTACTTGCATTATGGGTGCTAAGAAACCATATTCACTGCCTAAAATAGTGACCCTTACAATGTCTTAAAAGTGCATTTGTGAAATATTGGTTTTGATGTAAACCTCATAATTTAAAATTTAAATTAAGTAGGTTACCATTTTTAATACCTCCTACATTTACTGACCCAATATAGAAAGTTGGATCAATGTTAGAAATGAAGATTCACAGTTTACCTTCCCAGATTTTTCATTAACATTTCACATTATGGACTTGGCTTTGTTTGTATGCCTCAGCTGAATTCAAATTTAAGCATAATTCCACTATAGCATAATGTTAATTAGGCAGTTTTCCCAAGTCTGAGAACATCAATGCTAAGCCAGTTACGATGTTTTGAGGATTCACAGCTTAAATCCACTATAACATTATGGAATCCATCCTTCAGGATTGTGGCAAAAGGCTTCAGAGAAGTTTTTGTTGCTGTAATAATCC
>NW_006361641.1:0-700 GCF_000327345.1 Myotis davidii
CACAAAGCTAGAATGGCAGAGTTAGCTACTTTCAAGAATAATAGGAAATGACAGTCAAGTATAGAAGTCATTCTAAAATGAAAATATATGAAACAAATATTAATAGCTCCACAAAATGATGTCTAATTTCAGGAACTCATGTATGCCACTGATATGAGTGTACAATATGCATAACAAAGAATGTACTTACTCTCTGTCGATCACAAGGCAGGTCACTGCCTCTGCAGCAATTACGTTTGCTGTTCTCACATCCTCCCTGTATGAAAAAGAGAGAGACATTGAAGTAAAATAACCTTTATTATCAAACAAAAGTGTTCCTTGTGATTCATTCAGGAAACCTAGTAAATTATGTATACTCTTATGATTTATCCACTTCCAGGTTTAAGCTTTGTTCGTCTTTCAAATTTCTTTGTTCTGAGGAACCACCTTGTTCTTGTCATGCAGCACCCACATTTTACAGTTATAATTCAGCCGTTACAATCTTCCAACGTAAAGTTTCGCTCACAGAAGTGCAACAGAATTTTATATTATCATTCCCTCTGCTCTCTGGGGAATTACCAAATTAATTGGTCAGTGATGGAGACAATAATAAACATGGGCAGATGAAATTTTTTAAAGGATCGGAAGGAATATTTCTGGAGACTGAGAATCTAATTCATAGTGTGCGTGAATTTATCATTCTAACCTTGAGAACAATTGA
>NW_006361642.1:0-700 GCF_000327345.1 Myotis davidii
GGGGGTACTAGTATATTGTTATATTGTGATTTAAAAGCTTTTTATAGAACAGGCTCAACTTGTGTTATAGTTGAATAAGTCACTATTCAACAATGTGTCAATTATGCCAATAGGTTTAAGGGTCAGCCTAAAGAATACCTCTCTTATATTCTTCATGAGCTTGTATTGATATTATTGCTATTTCTTGTTGTGCTAAGAGGCTCCCATTAAGACTCAATTACACAGTAAACTATAGTATTTCTTTTTTTCTGTTCAGAAGTCTACTAACTACTATTCTGAGACTGTTTTCAAAGCATTGGACTAGAATTTGTTTCCTTGGCATTTCTGGGATCCCTGGCAGAGTGAGGGATTGAGAAACCTTTAGTCACCCTTGTTTTATAAATCACACACAAGAGAAAAAAAGAGGCTGAGTATTGAATAAAGTAACATATTCATCAATGATATTGTATGACTCGCCAGCAGCAAGAGAAGGTATATTCTGGAAAGATTTCGGGGAAGGATTTTGACATTTCCAATACTAATTTTCACTGGTTTAGACACAAATAAGCTTACAGGCTTTTGAAGTTGTAAGTTGACTGAGCACATCCTGCTGCCTGATTCCTGACCTTCAAGTGTGTCCTTTGCAATTTGCAGGACACCATTAAAATTAGGGCCACTATTGCCCAGTTGGTGTGTCTCAGTGGTTGAGTGTCAACCTATG
>NW_006361643.1:0-700 GCF_000327345.1 Myotis davidii
ACTCACCACTTTGTTCCTCTTCCTCATCTTTTTCCACTTTCTCATCTTCCTCTTTTATTATTATTCACATTTTACAGATAACAGTGAATCTCAGGGAGGTTAAATCATCCATTGACTTCACAACTAAAAGTAGAGAATTTCACATGACAACCTAGTTGTCGGTTTTCAACCAAGTTTTTTCCATTAAATAATGCTACTTTACATTACACTTGATCCCAAATCACATTATTAATGAATTCCTTGATCCTAAAAATTATTTTCTGCTCCTATTTACTATTAAGAAATAAAAAAAATAACCTTTTGTGGAATTTTTGTTTATAAGTGGTGTGTGTTTGTGATGGATCTAAGGTTAACACATAATTGTTTTCCATTTGATTATTTATTTAACAAACATATTAAACATCTAAATGACACACGCAATGGATGTAATGTAGAATACATATTAGCACCATCCCAACAGATTTCATTATGTATTATCAAAGATAAATTTATCGACAAATAGTAATATTATTTAAGAAACACTCTAATTAAGAGAAATAAATATTTGAGCACCAAGAAAAAATAAGTATTATTTATGAGCATATAGATTAGATATCATTGAGAAGGTAACATCTGGGTTGAGCTTTGAAATATGGATATTCATAGATTATAGAGAAGAATGATCCAGGTAGATATGGAAACACAAGCAAATACGTAAATT
>NW_006361644.1:0-700 GCF_000327345.1 Myotis davidii
ATGTCATTTTTATGATGCTGCACTTTACCAGCAGATGGCACTATTGTCATTTTCCGAAGAGCTTTGTCCCCTGGCACAAACTCATTTAAGAGAAGAACAACCATCCAAGAATCAGTCTTAAGAGTCATTATTAATTTCAACTGACATCAAAGTGTCATTCTTTTGCCATTCTCTGTTTTAAAGGCATGGACTTTCCCTCATACCTTTGCTATTAACTAACTGCTGCATGTGGGTAGCCTGCAATTCTTTTATGTGTAATGATTTTCCTTTAAATGATTCCGGTGCTTTGGCTGGCTTCACAGAACAAAGCCTTACAGAAATAATGCGAAGGAAAAATCTCTTTCTTCATGATAAGAATAATAACAGTCCTTCTTCACCTTCGATATTTATTATCCCTTTCCATTGTATTTCAACAGCATTTCAACAGCATTCAATAGCATTACAATTATACATGTAAAGGTTAGAAGAATACCTGTTTTTATATTTTCTTAAAAAATGCTGAAATTACCTCTGATCAGCTCTTTTGTCAATCCAAAATCCATTTACTGCTACTTTTTATCCAAAAACAAATAAAACAGTAATAGCAACAACCACAAAACTTAGTTCATTGCTTTTCCCTGCAAAGGTTGTGCTGTTTCTATTGTCCAGTTTAATACCAAGTCAGCCATTAGTCACTAATGAATGGATTAGTAGGCTGAAA
>NW_006361645.1:0-700 GCF_000327345.1 Myotis davidii
TAGACCAGATGGCCAAACAGCAGAACGACCGTCTAGACGACCTTCTGGACAAAGCCGGGGCTGCCAGGGACAAGGCCCTTGCATGAATTTTGTGCATCCGCCCTCTAGTTTATATATAAAGTCCTGAGTACTTTATATATATACCATGGTCACCAAGGTATTTCATGTTCTGACCTTTGTCCACCTGTCCTCATCTCCCTCCCCTGGCTTCTCGTCAGGTATATTGAACTATATGTAGTTTCTGGAGCATGCCATGTTTTTTCGTATTTCTTTATCTTTGCATGTGCTGCAAACATCCTTTCCATTAACAAATGGTTATTAACTGCCTACTATGGGCCAGGTAATGTTCTAGGGAATGTGATGACTAAGTTCTGGAGCTTATACTTCGGTATGTGTGTATGAGAGTGCTGGGGGAAGGGGTGGAATGAAATGACAAATAATAATAAATAAAAGCCATATGGATATGTGAAGAAGGGCTTCCCAGGCAAAGGAAACAACAGCAAACAAAAGTGTGGTGACTTCAGAGGAACAGCCAAGAGGCTATGTGCCTAGAATGCAGTGAGCAAGAGGGAAAAAGGTAAATAAGACAAGCGCAACAGATAGGGCAAGTCATATTAAGGCCTCATATGTTACAGTAAGGTCTTTGGAATTTTATTCTCAGCATGATAGAAAGCCACAGGGAAACTGCATGCCCACTCAA
>NW_006361646.1:0-700 GCF_000327345.1 Myotis davidii
CTGGGAGCCTGAGGGAAAGGCGGGCGGGTGCCTCATGTCGCCGTGGAGGAGTAGAAGGGTTCTGGCCCCACTGAGGCGTGCGCGGGTGTGGGCATGACCCCTGTGCCTCCGGCCCCCGTGCTCGCCACCCTCTGGAGTTTGCTTGGCCGTTCTGGACGAAGAAGGAGTCTGGGGCACCCCAAGTTCACCGTCAGAACGCCTGTATGGGGAGTGGGAAGTTCTAATGAGAGAAAAGGGGAAACGTGACCCTGAAGGGGAAGGTCCCCTAAGTTCTCTAACTGGAAGCTGGCCGCGGTGGGGCCCAGCGAGGGGCCCGGCAGGCAGCCTGTGAGTGAGGGTGCTCCTGGCGTGGACCTGGCTTTTTTATTGCCTCCAGACGGTTCCGAGGGCGCTGCTGTCGCAGGTAGTTCTTGCGCTGCACTGCCACGTTCATGGGACCGGCCGCAGGTTGACGGCGGAGGCGCCACCCTTCCGCCAGGGCAAGGTCAGACCTGCCCATCCTCACCCGCGCAGGACAGATCCGGGGTGCCCACCAGAACCGGGGCTGCAGGGGTGCAGGGTGTGTTTAAAACTTCCTTTGGGCGCCCCTCCCCGCTTCTGCAGCCAGAGCTGCACAGTGACCGCGTGGTGGCCTGGCCGCAGCGCCCTGACCCTCTCCCATGTCCCACCCCTGGCTCCACACTAACAATTAGTGCCCATT
>NW_006361647.1:0-700 GCF_000327345.1 Myotis davidii
ACTGAGCCAAACCGGTTTCGGCCATTTGGGCTTCTTGATGATAGCACTGGATGAAGCCCTGCCCAGGGCTTTCCCATTTTATAAGTGAACACATCCCCCTGGTTACTGTTGTTTGTATAAGTCAGCCTGGGTTGCGTTTTCTGTCACTCACATCCAAAAACTACTGAACAGAGGAAGCGGGCTCAGAAAGAGGAAGAGAAGGTGCCAGGCTGCAGAAGGAGGGCAAGTAGGTGAAGTGACAGGAGCCTTGGGGCTAGTGGACAGGGCCTCAGGTCCCCGATTTCAGCTGTGTGATCTTGGGGAAACAGCAAGCTCTCCAAACCCTAGCTTCCTTATCTGTGAAAGGTAAGCAGGCATTTCTTCTTCACTGGGCTGTAATGAGAACTGAGAAAAATACAAACTAGGCACATGCTTTGCAAATTGTACAGCATTCGATTTGCCAGAGGCTCTTGCTTTTGAAGAGTCACAGTGCGCTTAATCAGATCGAGGCTACTGCCCTCTTCCCTAGAAAAATGCACTTGTACACACACACACAATTCCACATAAAACGTTAGTGGGATGACAGCTCCCTGAGGCGATCTTTGAATTTTCAAGGAGTTTATGGTTCCCCAACGAAACGGGCAAGCATAAAGAAACATTATTACAGCTGTTCTTTTCCTCTCCTTCTACCTTTCCAAGCCCCTAATTCAGGGGTGGGCAA
>NW_006361648.1:0-700 GCF_000327345.1 Myotis davidii
TAGGTGGATGCTCAACCACTGAGCCACGCAGGCCAGGCCCGAGATGATCTAAAAGCTGTCCCCTGCCTGGAAACGGTGTATTCCTGTGTCACATCCAGGTCGCCTGCCTTCACAGAGATGGACTTTGCTAGGTCCTCAGTTTCACTGCCTGGATGAGTAGAGGCTGAGCCACACCGGCCGGGCTCTAGGTGACGGGTTGAAGTCTGCACACACACACAGGCTTACATAAAATTCTCAGGCCTCCCAAATTCTTCTCTGATCACTTTTTTTTCCTTCAGCCAAAGCAAAGGGTCGGTTTGTAGAAAAACACCCTGTTTTCGCCTGGAAACGGTGGCTCCACGTGTTGGGAAGAGCTCCCAGCCAGGGGAACTTTCCGGCAGCTGCAGAAACCCTGCATCCTTGAGAGAGAACGGCCTTCTCTTCTCTTTTTCTTTTTTTCAAAAAGGAAAAAAAAATAAGTTTTGCTCTCCAAGGATGAATTCTTTAAATAACTTTGCCCAAGGCCAAGTCGTTTTCATAAAAGGCATCTTTTGCATGTAAATTCCTTACAAAGAAAGGTGCAAAATAAGAGTTTTGTGATTATTTTGGGGTTTTTTTTTGGGGGGGGGGTGTAGTTAAGATCCCAAATAAAGAACCGATCAATCTTGAAGTCCAAAATCAGCGCTTGCCATCAATGATTCTCTCTCGTCACTGATGTTTC
>NW_006361649.1:0-700 GCF_000327345.1 Myotis davidii
TGCACAAAAAAGTAATTAGTTCTAAGAAATCTTTACTGGACATCTATTACATATAAGAGGATATGTTAGGAACAGCATAACACAAAAATAGCCAATTAATAGCAAAACAATTCAAACCTTCAGCAAGTTATTTTGGCTATCTGATGCTGATTGGTTTGAAAATTAAATTCTCTGGAATCTGGTAAACAAAGCCATGAAATGTAATTGGCACACCCTTCTTTATACAGGATTAAATTTAATCACCAGGATAAAACTGTCTTGCAGGCATTTCTTTTAATCCAGCAGCAAATGTAACTATCAAGCATCCTGTGAGAGAGAGACCACCCTGTCCGCTCCTTCCCCGTCCCATCCAATCTGCTTGTTATGTTACCGTTCAACCCTTTACTTCTTAATGTATAAATAAATAAAGCTTCTCACTATGCTCATGTTAAAATTTTGGGACTTGTTTTTAGAGTCAAATGCTTGTATTTTTAATGAGGACATTATATACTTCCATGCAATTGTGCTATATATTATGACAACTTGAGTGGTCAGTATCCAATACATCAATTTCACTCACTATGTCAAGGCAGTGTCTAACGGGGATTCCCTTTTTTCATACATTTCTTTTCTCAATGCCACCATTTTTTTCTGATTTCACTGCTGGAGGATGCTCACTGTCTATTCATTTTTCTTTTTTCTTTTTTTTAATATATTTTAT
>NW_006361650.1:0-701 GCF_000327345.1 Myotis davidii
TGAGCCAAACCAGTTAGGGCTCTAAGAGATTTTTTAAAAATATTTTTTTCTTTATCACTTGGTAGAAAACACTTTTCACAAATAAAATACTTTTTGTTTTTAACTTTTATTAAGGCAGATGGTTAATTTAAATGGTAAATGGATATTGTTGGAGAAATATACTTCAAAACAAAATTTTCTCCCAACCCAGAAATCGTCTCCACAAAGTTAGGTGAGATGTGATGTGCGTCACAGACGTTCAACTAAGTTCTCAAAGACAGAAAGAAGTCTTCCCCTTTTATATAGCCAAGCAGAGACAACCCATTACGTACCTGTTCTCAAAATAAACAAGAACTGGTCCTCAAGTAAGGGGTCTTGGCAACACCTTTTGTCATACAGAATTTATCCCAGCCGTATGTGGTTATCAGGGTGACCATCCGTGCTGTGGAATTATCTTTCTCAACAGGAAAACCAAATGTCGCATTTCTATGACAGGACGTAGTTTTGCAAGATGCACAGGAGGTTAGGCTCCTACCCTCCCAGGGAAGCTGACAGCTAGGAGTGCCATCTCCCTTGATGTATGTGTACCTTTCACACATATGGCTCCAGGTCCTTGAGAAAGTCATTCCTAGGCCCTAAAGCTGACAAAATGCCAGTCTAGTCTCCAGAGGGATTTATCTGTCTCAGAGAAAGTACATAGTACTCATATTTCTGTTTTCTAA
>NW_006361651.1:0-700 GCF_000327345.1 Myotis davidii
TCATGCACCGGGCCTCTAGTATGAATATAATAGCTTTTTCATGTTTTGTCCACTAATTCTTTGCTGTTATTTTTTATGTTTCCAATGACTGATTTTTTTGTCACCTAGTTATGGGTTGCATTTTTCTGCTTCTTTGAATGGCTGGTAATCTTTCATAGAGTGCTGAGCATTATGAATTTTTAATGTTATCTTTCTGGATTTTGTTGTCTTCTTTAATGGTTGCTGGCTTTGTTCTGGTAGACAAATAGTTACAGATTAATTTTATCTTTTCAGGCTAATTTCTAAGCTCTGTTTGTATGGGTCTCAAGTAGCCTTTGCTTTAGGTATATTTTAGTATCACAACAAGATCCAGCCCTTCTATAGATTCTACTAAATTTTTCCAGTAGACTATCAAGAAATTTCCATTCTGACTGATGGCAAACGGACTGATTACCACTCCTGTGTGAGCACTGAGAACAGTTCAAGTCACATAATACTAGTCATTCTGTTGCACAATCTTACGGATTTCTACCATACATATGTGCATGTTTGTATTCAGGAGACTTATGGAACTTTTTTTCATCATTTCCTCTTTGCCAGACTTGTGACACGCGATTTCCCACCGGTTCAGACTTGCTGATTACTCAGTTTCCAGACTTCTCAACTCAGCAAGACTTCCACTTTCTACTTGGGATTCTGCCTCTCTGATCCACAGCCTTGA
>NW_006361652.1:0-701 GCF_000327345.1 Myotis davidii
AAATAACTGGCTGTTGTTTCTCTTCTCTTGCAGCCAAAGGATCCACTTCTTCTACAAGGTGAGTGCATCTCTGGGCTACGATGCTTTTGCAATTGTTACCTAGTTGTTTGACAGCCCCAAACAGGAAAAGCAGAATCCACACCCACTGACCCCAGCTCTGCCAGTCAACCTTTCTGTCTCTGCTTTGGAAGTGCCTCAGGCCAGGCCCATTTTAATTATTGACCCCAGGGGATCGGAGGGGACTTCCACAGACACCCAGACTCTTATGAAATCCTGTTTGGACTATGGCAGAAGCACAGTCCAAACACACCACCCAGATCCAAGTTGTATACTTTGCTCTTTCCTTCGTTCATTAAATATTTATTAAGTACTTTGGCACGGGTGGCCCTGGGGACGCCGGGCGAGTAAGGTAGAAAGCGTCTGCGCCATCCGGAAGCCCGCGCCCTGGTCAGAGGCTAAGGTGATGACATTGTGTCACAAATGTTGTCTTAGTTTGTTGATTCATCTTTTCAGTGATTCTTACTGAGTCCCTACTATGTGCCGGCTCAGTGCTGGGTGCTGGGGATATAGCAGTGAACAAAAATGGTCCGGACTTGCCCTGGCCAGTGTTGTTCAGTGGTGAGCGGGTCCAAGCTCTAACCACCGAAGGGTCACGAGTTCAATTCCTAGTCAAGGGCATGGACCTGGGTTGCAGGTTCGAT
>NW_006361653.1:0-701 GCF_000327345.1 Myotis davidii
CTAACCTCTGAGCACACTTGCCAGGGCTAATTATAAATATTTTTATATCCAATGATAACATTGGAATAACTTGAATTTGCTTCCAAATGCCGAATTTGGACTTTATAGTGCTATTTATTGGTACTTTTCCTCACAATTTAAATTGTATAACATAATCCTGTTGGAAATTCATTTCTCAAAAACTCTATTTGGAAAATGTGCACAGGCTTTAAGTTGCCCATGCAACGAATTCCTACTCAGTTCAGTTGTTTGCTTCTCTGCTCATTCATTTGCTCAAATAATGCTTACCAAGTGACATGCTTTTAAACTGAAAGTGGTAATTTAGATCTCAAATAAAGTATTAGATATTTCCTTCAAAATTCAAATTTCTAAGAAAATTAAGTTAGAGCAGATATTGGAGAACGCCAGTAACAACTTTAATAAAGTAGTTAAGAATTTTTCTTCTTTTTGGGGGGAGGGGAGGGGAACCATTTTGCTTCCTAATTGACCCCACTCATGGTCTAATTCTTGTTTAATCAAATGCCAAGTTTTCAAACTTCTTGGACATCACTGTGTGAGGAAGCTACCAAAAAATGCAAATGTGGATGACAATTTTCAAGAAAACAAAGCTCCAAATGAATGGAATGCCTGTGCATTTCCAAGAACGGGGCAGCAATCAACAAATGAATAATGGCAACAGCTGAGTTGGAAAAAAAAAAACA
>NW_006361654.1:0-701 GCF_000327345.1 Myotis davidii
TTTGTTTCATATAAAAGTCTCAGTGTGTGATGTTATACAAACATTTCCCCAATTCATGATGACCTTTTCATATCCTTCAGATATGATTACTGAGCTTCAAGATTTTTTTTAAGTGCCATTATCAAATTAATTCTGGGTGATAGTAAATACAGTGATTTTCCTAGGACACCACCACCTCATCTCTTTTCTTTACCAAATTTCTGGAATGCGTACCATATACTTTCAGGGGTAGCTGTTGGGGAGTCAACACAGTGCTTCTCTCAGAGGTCATCCATGTTCTTTTCCTTTCACTCTGTTCTTGAATACTACACCTCATTCTCTGTTCACAGTGAACTGACCAGGCAGGACCCTTCTACCTGAACTGTTCTCCCCGTGTCTACCATTCCTTCATTTTCTGTTGGTTATGATCCTGTGTATTTTTCAACATCTACTTCAAATAGCATGAGCCCTCTTCCGCAGGCAGTGGGACTTTCTCCTGGGACTCCATTTGAATCTCTGTTTAGTACTTGGTCATGTAGATAGATGCCTTCGTGGTACATTAGTTTTTATGTTCCTAGGAGAATGTGGCTGTGCTTTTATCTCTGTGCCTTCTTAGAACCCTGCAGAATTCCTGCACATTTGTTATATTGAATAAAAGTAAAGATTTTGGTAGCCACACTTGTCAGGTGAGATAGAGAAATCTTATTTGGACACGATATTTT
>NW_006361655.1:0-700 GCF_000327345.1 Myotis davidii
CATGATGGACCCTGGCTCTTTATATATTAGGATTTTAAAAAGAACAATTCAACTTTGTTAAAAACTATTTATTAAATAACTTAAGTATTTAAATTATTCTGTGTAGTCTAAAATGATTAAGTAATTTTTCTCTCTCTTTTGTCTGTGATAGGAGAGAATCCTTTGGTGAAAATAGCATTTTGCAGTCAGTTTCACTAACAACTAGAAAAAGAGCCCAATAACATTTGTTATCTTCCTACTGTTTTAGACCTTGATACATGTATATCACATAAAATACCAATGCTATTTTCAGTGCATGCTCTTGTGAAAAATAAAAAAAGAACTATATATTATGTATAAAATGTCATATAAATAATATCTTATGTATGGATATGTATAGTTAAGGGCTCATGTAGTATGTCTGTGTGTGGTATAAATGTGTATGAAGATACAGTGGCATATATAAAACATGTATATAATGCACATGACATGCATCTATACATATGTGTATATGTATGCACATGCATATATGTTTGTGCATATTACATGTTGGCAGTATAAAAACACATGCAAGTGTATATTTAGTGGTATGTATCCTTATATGTGGTATGTATGGGATATATATATATGGAGCCATGTGGTATAGCCTACTTACTGGTATGTTAAATCTCCTTCTAACAAAGAAATCAATTAATATGCAATTATTAACATACTTCAATAA
>NW_006361656.1:0-701 GCF_000327345.1 Myotis davidii
TATATATATACATAGATATACATATATATATTTAATTTAAGCTAAGAGTCTTTGTTCTTAATTAGTTCTTTTGTTATGATATTTATGTTGTATATTCCCGTGTTTAAATATTTTAAAGTGATTTACTAAAAGAGGAGGATTGAACTGTGTTCCTTGAAAAAATGTAGGAAATTGGGCATTGATACACAGTGTAAACAGCTTTTGTTAAATCTTATTGAACACATAATTGGAATTGTTTCAGTGTGCATGCCCTGCATGTGAAGATTATTATGTTGTTGGCTTGTTTAGATAAAAAATAATCTTATGTAATGGAAATAATATGAAATAACTTCTATGTTTAGTTATTTTAGCCATCTAAATGCTTTAAAACACATTCTGGATTTAGTAATCTCTAGAACGTTATTTTATGAAGTAAAACCAGAGCAAAAAAGGAAAGACACTACTAAAATATTTTTCTCATTTAGCAATTTGAATTGTGACAAAACTTTGCTAGTATGATTTAGAAGCTCTACTTGTAAATTTCAAAATAGATATGGCCGTCAAATACACAGGCAAAGGTGAACTATTCTGGAAATTTACACTGATCATGGTTATTATTTTTTACCTTATACATCAAAAATTGATGTTGCTCTCTATAAGATTCTCTGTTCTCTCCAGAGGCAATTAAAATTACAAAGTTATATAGCATTCTTAATTAAAAA
>NW_006361657.1:0-701 GCF_000327345.1 Myotis davidii
AAGTGAAATATATCAGTCAGAAAAAGCTAAGAAACATAAGATTTCAATCATATGTGGGAAATCCATCTTTTCCACTATTTTTAACACATCAGTGTTATTAATCCAAATGTTTAGATTATCTTGATTTGCTTCTATTACTTATTTTAACTATCAATTATCATTCAGATGGTTTCTCTTCTCTATTGTATATTTTGTGTATGCTGAGCATTTTGTATCAGAACTGTGGGTACTCTTGATGGTGTCTTCTAGCAGAAATAGTTTTTCCCTTTTTATGATATATAACAGAGCAAAAGGGTGATAATATCATTTCAGTCAGGTATTGAGATTCATTGGGTTGAGTTGCAATTTTAATAAGACAATTTATCTCTGGATCATACTTACTCCTATATTGTTACCTTCACGGGCTGTTAAGAACCTGTTCCGTCTTGGTCTCTTCATATCCAAAAGATTGTGGCTGATTCAGTTTTCCCCACCTGTGGTCTATTTATTTTAAACCTCTGCCTCATGCAGCTCAAAATTTGCCAAATGGATAAAAGGGGAAGATGGTTAAGTATCTGAAAAAGGCTTCTCCTAGCCACTGCGTTTTGCTTCCTACACAGTGTGAGGACTTAAACTACTTTTTAGATTTTTTTTCGGGGGAGCGGGGTGCATGTCCTGTCAAACTCCTGGACAGCCTCATACTAAATTAGCAAATATTATGT
>NW_006361658.1:0-701 GCF_000327345.1 Myotis davidii
TCTCTCTCTTCCTCTGCAAAATCAATAAAAAAACAATAACAACATTATCTTAAATAATGTTCTGACCTATAAAACGAAGATGACAATATCTCGCTGGCCTAAATGAAAGACCAGATAGAGATACCAGTACTTGCTTGGTATGTGGTAGATGACAGCAATCATTGCCTATATAAATAAAACATATTTTTTAAAGATTGTATCCTTTTGCTGCAGTGTGGGGAAATGGTCGGGTGGGTTTACACCAAGCTGAAAAGGTGTCAATCTTAAACTAGAGTCCAAGCCGCCTGTGTGAAATCAGATGGGAGGGGCTTACACAGGCCGCAGAAAGAAAGAAGAAATGATGGACCAGGCCACTCTGGTTTCAGATGGCACCCTGCCCTGGAAGTCAGAACGGACCGCAGGCCAAACAGAAAGTTCCAGTGAGCATGCGGGGGACTTTCCACCCAGCGTGTCCCGTGTGCCAGGGCAATTAGCAATTTTATTAATGGTTAATGATTGTCCGTCACAACCCCAGGGCGGAGGGAGAGGAGTGATTGCACACAACCAAGGACAGAACTTTTCCATTTGCTTCACAGTGCCACTGGCAAGACTATTCAAGAGAAAATAGTCCTTTTGTGTTTTTCTTCCTCTTCTCTCCCCGGCATGTTAACCCCCGAATTTCCCCACAGTGGATAGATAGCATCTTACCAACTGACCCCTCA
>NW_006361659.1:0-701 GCF_000327345.1 Myotis davidii
GAAAAACACTCCAATGAAGTAAACCTAAATAACAAGATTCAAACTAGAAAAAGTCACGTGCAAGCCAGGATTTTTCAAATATTTCTTGTCATGGTGATGCTCCCAGTCCTTCCTTGTCCTGGACACCCAAGGGTATATATAGTTCCTCTCTTGGGCATAAAAATATCTATAGGACATGACAGTACATTTAGGTACCAATGATGTATAGTGAAGAGTGGATCCAGCTGGCATGCTCACAATGATCGAATTGTATTGCTCTTACTTTAATAAAATACATCGCTCCATTATTAACTAGCAATAAATAATGCATTTGCTTTCTAGACATGAATGAGAGTCCTTACGATTCATATTCCAGGAAGGCCCGAGAAAGTGGCTTCTAATCCATATGGAATAACACACTGGTTAATAGCTTTCAGGATAAATCACAATTTATCTAGAATATAATCTTTATATATTTGGATGCTTCAAACTAGACCAAGGAGAAAATCGGAACTCTAAGTCTCAATTAGAAATACGGGATGGTGCTATGCTGAAAATGGTAGTCCTTGACCTACATCTGGCACTAGAAGCCAGTATGATTAATTTCTGAGTTGAACTAAGGGCCTCTTACTGGGCAAGGCCTGTGGTAATTTTAGGTATGGAACAGTGACAAGTACCCTATTGGCGACAAAAGAAGAAAGGAAGGAAGGAAGGAAGGAAGG
>NW_006361660.1:0-701 GCF_000327345.1 Myotis davidii
CCAGGGAACCCCTTCTAGACACATTACTGCCATCTGCTGGGAAGTTGCTATGATATACAGATCTAATGTATATTGTAAAAAAATGCACAAGTCAGTGTAGGGTGTGAAGGGCACCCCTCAACGGTGCCACTATTGTGCAGTACGCAACCCGCACAGCTGATCTGGTGGCCCTGCAGGCCTGGCTCTTTGGCCCTGGTGGGAATTCTGTGAGAGACTTAGTTCCCTTTAATAAACTCCTTTGCTACTCTCGCTGCTTAGAGTGGGTTCTGGTGTTTGATGAAACTCTGACTGATACAAACGGGGACATGTATTTATGGTGTGTGCTTCCTGGGGCTAAATCCCACTGATCAATGGACTCCAAATCCACCGAGAAGGCACTACGTTACTCGGAGGGTTTGTGCTTAATTGGTTAATTTTTAGAGGAACACCAGAAAGGGGTCTGATTCACTCTCTCTTCCTTCCTTATTCCAGAGAATGATTTGTTTATTCATTTGCTTCTGTTGTCAGGGCCAGAGGTCATGGCTCAATAGGGAAACCACGGGGATGAAAGTGAGAGTGTGCGTTATAAATATTCCAGCAGGGAGATCCGTGGGGAAGACGGCTTTGCGGGTCTTGTCCATGCACTGCCATGTCTCCTATTGTTACAAGGAGAATGACATCAGCCTGTGTATCATTTGTCTGATGATTGTGTGTGTGCATGT
>NW_006361661.1:0-701 GCF_000327345.1 Myotis davidii
GCTCTCTAAATTCTTAATATTTTTGAGACCACGGACCCTGTGGTAGTCTAGTGAAACCCGTAGTCCTGTTGTTATAATATTTTAAATAAATAAAAAGCATCAAAATAAATTGTTATATTTTAAATTCATAAAATTAATACATTTGTGAAATATATTACAAAGGATTGCAATAAAATTATATTAAATACATGTATAATCATACTTATAAAGTAAATATATGATATAGTAAGTGTTTCTTTAGTTGTACATTAAATAAAAAATTCTAATATGATAATTAATATGTAGTGGAGTTTTGAAGCAGTGATAGGCATAAATACTATTTTTAAAGGACAGTTCCTTTAATAAATAGTGTTGAGAAAACTAAATAGCCACAAATTTAATGTTAGACTTTTATCTTACATTATATATAAAGATAATTCAAAATTGATTAAAGACCTAAATATAAGACCCCAAACTGTAAGACTTCTAGAAGGAAACATGGAGGAAAGGCTCATGACATTGGATTTGCCAATGATTATTGAAGATGACATTAAAAGCCTAGGCAACAAAAGCAAAAATAGAAAAATGGGTCTACATCCAACTTAAAACTATGTTCATCAAGGGATACAATCAAAGAGTAAAAATACAATTAACAGAATGGGAGGAGATATTTATAAATCATGTATATGATAAGGAGTTAATATCCTACAACTCAACAATAA
>NW_006361662.1:0-701 GCF_000327345.1 Myotis davidii
TATATCTTGTCTAAACTTCCACAAGTCTTTATTCTACTTTAGGTACATAATTAAAGAATATTTAATGGCTCTTAATGCATATTATCATATTGAAAAAAATTGTAAAATTGTGCATATTTATAGTGCTAACAGTAACATATCATTGTTACCACAAACTCATAAAAGATACTAGGTATTATTGATTTGAAAAAATAATAATTAGTTTAATGAGTAGAAAATAAGAAGGCACATTTTAAATTACAAGCAACACATTATATCAGAAAAGTGTCTTTTTGACATTTCGGGTCTGATTTATTTTACTTAGTAATCCTTTTTCTTATTTTTATAAATAATTGTTATAGTAATATTAAACCTATAATTTCTATCACAAGCATAATAATAATTAAAGATGGCTTAAAATTAAATATACAAACATTAATGTTACAAAAAAGCTTAAAAGATATATCACAAAAAATATAGAAAAAAAGAATGGGAATAGTAATTGTTATTCAATTTTGCTCTGAGCATCTGGCAGCCAAATGATGAAAATATGTTGGATTATTAAATTCTTATTATACAGTAATTTATTTTAAAACATATATTTGAAATATAAATTCAATAGGTTTTAGAAAAATTTTTGAGGTTTTAATTTTTGTTGCTGTGTGCTCAATTGAAAGTCCACGAATATATTGATGGGACCAGAATTTGAAAGTAAATTACTT
>NW_006361663.1:0-701 GCF_000327345.1 Myotis davidii
GGTGTGTAGGTCGATCTGTAAACAAGGAGACACTTAAACAGAGACCTCGAGTGAGTGAGCAGGAAAAAATTCTGTGTTGTCCTAAATTAAATAACAGCGGGGCCAGAAAGTGAGCGATAAAGACAATAGTAATTAACCAGCTAAAAGCTGTGGGCCCACTTACAAAAGACTGCTCACAGTCACAAGACTGAATGAATGTAAGTTGAAACTTTGAATCAACTTCTGTTGTGACCGCTAGATGCCCCTGCATCCTGCACTGCATGAGCTTTCAGACTGTTGCCTGTAACCTATCAAAAGAAGTAGATATTCTTCCTTGTGTACCTGTCCTAGAACTGCCCCACTTCACCTCTTCCTGACCCCCATCAGTAACCAATGTAAATTCTTTTAAAACAGCTTATGTGTTTCCTCCACAAAACATAAAGTGTAAGAGAGCCCGTCAACTCCAGGACAGGGGACATGTCTTTTCTGCCTCGCTCTGCTGCTGCTGGTTTAGACTTAATGCCCCAGGACCTAGTCCTTTGCTGGCTGGCATTTGGCTCAATAAGCCCTTTTTTGTTTTTAAAGAAAAGCTTTTGGCTCTCAAATTTCTCCTTTAACACAAGAGAGGAAGCAAAACACAAGGGTCTGTGGGAACGTGTGTGCCCTGCAGAGGAACCGGCCAGCGTAAGGGCCCTGAGGAAGGTGCTTGTTTCAAATGTTCA
>NW_006361664.1:0-701 GCF_000327345.1 Myotis davidii
GAGAAAGATTGATTTGTTGTTTTACTTCTTTAGCACTCATTGGTTGCTTCCGGCATGTGCCCTCGGGATCGAACCTACAACCTTTTGTATGAGGACGGTGCTGCAACCAACTGAGCTACCTGACCTGGGCGTGTAGTTTTGTTTTAATTTTGTCTTTTCAGACTGCTTAGCTTGGTGAATAAGCTAATGAGACAAATGTATTCAAGATCATGGGCTTAGCTTGTGCTGCTTTCTCTCTTCCTTGGCCACAGACTACCCCTCTGACCCTCCAAGATATTGTCAATACATATATTTTGGTCTTCACCTATTTTTTGCTAATTTCTAAAACCCATGGAATTTCCTAAGTGATAAGAATAATAAAGGGTCCTTTAGCTATCCATAACAAACCCCTTTCAACCACACCAGTGCTTGTTAATGAGGTGACTTTGGAAAGCCCCAAGGATGGGGGCTGGTTGCCAGGGGAACAAATCAAGATTAGAAGGCTGGAACTTTCAGCCCCACCCCCTCACTTCCAGGGAGCGGAGAGGGGCTGGAGGTCCAATTAATCACCAAGGCCAGGGAATTAATCCATCATGCCTATGTAATGAAACCTTCATAAATACCCAGAAAAAAGGCTTATAGACCATCCGTGTTGGTGAACCTGTGGAGATGCTGAGAGGATGGTGCTTGTGAAGAGGGCATGGGGCCTCCACATCCCTTTC
>NW_006361665.1:0-701 GCF_000327345.1 Myotis davidii
TTTTCTCTGTCACTGGATTGATGTACTTGTAGGAAGCAAAGCAGACATCAGCTTTCACACAGGTGTTGTCAGTCATCAAAATTCTACATGTTAGGTCTATGCATTTCACACTATAACTACTATACTTCATTTAAAATAAGACATATTGAAAACGTTGCTTATGACTTATCTGTCTTATCAAAGGAATTGGCAGCATTATATTTTTTGTTAGATTCATTTTGTCTTAGCTTTTTTAAAAGTAAGTTTTGCAGATATCAGATACTTGTCATTGTAAAGGTTGACCTGATAAATGCCATGTTTACGTGATATGAAAATGATTACATCAAGAAGCATGCTATAACATATTTAGAAAGCTCAACAATAACCCATGCCACACAGAATTTTTAAAAATACTACTTACAGCTCATGATTATTTATTAAGCTAACTCTGTAAGGAGGCTATTCAGATGACTTTTTCATACTTGAATTATTTAGCTAGCTCCTGTAGAATGCCTTTGAATATGCTTTCAAATCAGATTTAATTAGACAACATCCAGAAAGCGTGCTATAACAATTTACTATATTTGATCATTTTAGTGTAGGAATGAGTTATAAAGAAAATGTAATTTCAGTGCAATAATATAAAGATCCATAAACAGGATAAGAAGATAAGGAAAACAGTTTGGTTTTGAAGTTTAGAAATATATCTGTTGAACATATTA
>NW_006361666.1:0-701 GCF_000327345.1 Myotis davidii
ACAACCTCTTCCAAGTACATTTCTATTTCATAAGTTTCTTAATTTAGTAAGGACATTATTTTTACCATATTGTATTCATATTAGTATCAAAACAAAACAATTTATCTTCACTATTGAAGTCTAAAATTAGCTTATGATAACATTCAAAACAATGTCAGTTGTTCACCTTCCAAATACTTAAATCCATAAGTTGGAATAAGAAAGAATTGAACCATTATTGTAATGAGCTGATCTCCTATTTAAAAAAACTAATGACACTGAGGTAAAATTAGAATCATTTATCTATTTGCCAATTCTTCTGCTAACTGAGCCAATGTATTAATAGCTATCACTTGAACTTTTGTTTGTGCACAAGAAAAATTGGAACTGAAAAAGAGAGAAGTTAATTTAGACCAGTCATTTAATCTAAATAAAAAGTCGTGCTTCACAGAATGATGGGCAAGCACATCGTCTGCCCTCCTATACTAAATCAACGTCTTTGGGCCCAGTCTTAAAGTAACTACTAACTTTTGGGGGTAGGTGTTTCTGCCTCTTCAACAAATTTGTGTCTTCCGGTTTACATGTATTCAGTTTTAACACTTGGCCCCATACAAGGTAAATGTCTAAAAACCCTTTGTTTGGGTTATACATTCATCATTAACTTTCATGAAAAGTAGAAATCTATTCCTTAATTTTTTATTAAGCCTATAACTTTTTTTTTT
>NW_006361667.1:0-701 GCF_000327345.1 Myotis davidii
CATGGAAGAACCCAACATAAATATTTATGATTTTTCATGGACCAGTCCTAGGCCCTATCTCTAACCTAATGTTTCTAAAACCGTGATCTGTGCAATCTACATCAGAAATTCCCAGGGTATTTGTTAAAATGCCCATCCCAATCCTATTACAGATGGGGCTCAAAATACTGCATATAAGTATATTCCCCGGGTGTTTATGGGGCGCACTATACCAGAAAAGCCACTGTTCTCATTAAATTAAAGTAAATGAAGTCTTCCTTTAGTTCTAGTGAAATTTCCTTCTTTTCTCTTCTTTTGTCCATCTGGCTTTCTCTCTTCATTTATCAAGAAAATTTTCAAGAAACAACAAAAAATGTCAATACATAGAAGAAGTTTTAAAAAATGAAAATTTTGTTGCATTTTCTTTCTTTGTCATTGTCCTTTCCTCCACAAGACTGTAACACACATCCTACCCCTAAACATCAAAAATAAGAATATAGAGAGGTTAAATAATAAAAGCAGGACCTGAGAGAAGTTACGTTCAGTGATTTACTTATTTATTCAGCAACTTATTTGATCATTTTGATCTAATTATATAGACCATTTATTACATTATTACCTAGAATAATACGTGTTGTCCAATACAATATTCACTAGCCATATGTGGCTATTTAGCACTGAAATGTAATTAATCTGAATTAAGATATTCTCTAAGTAAAAAA
>NW_006361668.1:0-701 GCF_000327345.1 Myotis davidii
GTGATCAGAAAATAGGCCATGGTTTTCTAACCTATGGCTTTTTGGCAGTTCTAGAAACCAATGTGATGTGCATCTTCTGTGAAACATGTTTGCTATGAGGAACTTCACTGACACGATCTAAGATTCTTTCATCTAAAATATGATGGCATATGCTAACTTGATTAAATTTATGATAAAACTATAAAATATATACACTATAGATTCTTAGTAAAACTCTACATGCCCTTCTGGTATGTATAACTTACCAGTATACTAAGAGTACTTCCAGTAACTTACTATTGTACCAAGAATGAAACGGATAAAACAGAAAACTATTAAATGGAGAAAATGCCCAGAACAGCATTAAATAGAAGAAAATAAAGAAGAGAATTAGGTAGAATACTGGGGCATTCAGGTGTTTGTAGACCAATGCACATAGTAAAAATAGTAATCAATGAAAATTTAAATGTACATTGCACTAGGGTTAGCATTACCTCAAGACTCTGAGATTTGGTAGATCATGTTCCATGATAGGACTACAGCAAAGGAAGGATATTACTCCTTGTACAAAACAGGTCTAATAGGAGTGTGTGGGTGGTGGGGAGAGGGAGGGGTGGGGTGGGAGAGGAAGCATAGAGGGAATATAAGAGAATGATATACCACCAGGATAGGCATCTGTAAACCTGAAGCTCAAAGCTCTTTGGATAAGGATTTAAAAAAAA
>NW_006361669.1:0-701 GCF_000327345.1 Myotis davidii
GTGTGTGTGTGTGTGTGTGTGTGATTTTTAAACAAAAAATCAATATACTGTAATTCTTATATTATAACATGCTTTTAAAATATGTCACAGTACACCATGAATAATTTTCCGTCAATAAATACAGTTATAAAATACTATTAATGGCCCCATAGAATTCTAATACAGACATGTACTATAATTTATTTAATTAATCCCCAGGTTTAATGTGCCTTGTATACAATCTTTCCTTATTATGCAATTAGTGCTCTGATGGATGCTGTAGATGAAATCTTTGCCCACATTATTTTTATCCCCTTAGAATATTTCTATAAATGGAACAGCTGTGTCACAACTTAGTCACAACAACAACAATGATGCATATTTTAAAGATTTTTTTCATCACTACTGTCAAATTGTCCTCTGGAAAGGTTATTCCTGTTCATGTCAGAACTGGAATCTTTGACCTTGACTCAGAAAATGGCAAAGAGAGTGGGAGAATTCCTCCTAACAGTGAGAAGTAAGGGGGCCCTACACAAGAAGTAGGAAGGAAGCTGGCCAAGGTTGTGCCTGTGATATTCTACTTTTCTGTGGTGCAAAATACACTGTAAGACAGAATGTGGGATGGGACTGAGGCCTCAGGCCTGAGTCCCTTGTGTTGACCTTGATTTAAGTCATTTGGATAAATCCAGCCTCATATAGTTGTGCTAAGGCAGCAGTTCTCA
>NW_006361670.1:0-701 GCF_000327345.1 Myotis davidii
CCACAGGTTGAGAACCGCTGGTCTAAAGTAACAAATCTCCACTCATTGTTCAGAAAATACCATTTCAATGTAGTCATGAGTAGTCATAATCTCTAAAAAATAATTCTCTATGAAGCACTGTGAAAACTCTGGGAATTAGCTGATCACAGATGATTTCACCACCTTTAAAACACAAGACTGCACAAGGATTTCAAGACCAAAGGCCTGGTCCTGTCTTTAATTTAAATGTAAGAAGGTACTTAACCTTTTTCCTAAAAATAAAGTAAATTATCCACAGTAAAGTTAAGCTGAACAGATGATAACAGTAAAAAACATGTATTATAATTATATTCCTGATGAGCCACACATTTCTTTAATGCCAGTGTTATAAAGAGAAAGAAAGCGACAGAACACTTTCTTGCCTTGCAGGAGCATTTCATCTTGGTAACTTACACTACGTGCTGTGAAAGGTGTAAACCCTTTAGAATACTTGGAACTATAAAACAGCAATGCAAAAGGTGCTTCCACACAGACCAGTGGTTTCACCCTTACAGGCCCAATGCTGCCCTTTTATAGCAAACATGTGGTCCTACTCCCTTTACTGTTCTGAAAATAGACAATAATCTAACACTAAATGTTTTGATCATATAAAACCCGATGTGTAATAAACACTTAAAAATAAACTAATTTATAATGAAATAATGGCTTTTCACTATGAAATG
>NW_006361671.1:0-701 GCF_000327345.1 Myotis davidii
AATTAAACCTTGACCACCTGGTTCATAGGTCGACCCTCAACCATTATCCATGGCGGCTGGACGTGGACCTTTTCAAATGGGTAAAATCATACTCATGTTCATAGGCAAGGGGGTGGCTTTGACCATGTCCCTTCATTTATGGGCCTGTTTTCACATATGTAATATACAAACCATAGTATCTACACCCTATGGGAATAAATATAAAGCATTTCGGACAGTGCCTGGCAGGTAGTGTTTTGAGGGTATTAGCTGTGGAGAGGTATGGCTCTGGCTGGCCCCCATCACCTCTTCCCAGCCAGCATCCAGACATGCTGGTCACTCCCATCCCCTCTCTTCTACTGAAGAGCTGAGCTCAGGACAGAATAGTCAACCCTGGCAGGCTTTGGTCCAACTCAAACGACAAAGTCCTGGGCCTGACTCTACAGTGAAAAATGAAATTGAAAGCTGTGACTATGTCCTTGATTAGGAGAATAGTTAAGTGTCTGGCAAATTCCTAGCAAGTGGCAGAGCTGGGAACTGACCAAGTCTCAGTCAATGGAAACAGGGAAGCAGAAGTCACATTCCCATTCACACCCAAATAATTTGCAAGAGACCTGCGGGGTAACTAGTTTATTCAAACTGTCGGACAGAGCTCCCACCATGGGAGCTGAGCCGTGGGGCTGAACTGGGTGGGGGTGACCAGATATCAGAAGGTAAAAGGA
>NW_006361672.1:0-701 GCF_000327345.1 Myotis davidii
CCCACCTGTGCATGAGTTCGTGCACCGGGCCTCTAGTATATACATATGGGGATATGTACATATATGTAGCTCCATTTGCACTAATCGCTCTACTTCCTGGAAATTTCCTTCACCTCTCCTGTGTTGGACCTTCCCTGTGTCTTCCTCCTTCTTGGTTTACTCCCTCATTTTCAGTGGAGTGCATCCTATCGTAGCTTTCTGGGAAAGGATGCATGGAAGATACAGTTTTGGTGGTGTGATAACGATAGATAAATGGATTGTGTATAGAATTCTAGATTAATAATTACTTTTGCTCAGGATTCGGTGGTGGGGATGGGGCAGTTCCCCACTGACTTCTGGATTTGGGTGCTGCTGTTGAGAAGCCTCATGCCTTTCTGATTCTCGGTCCTTCGCATGCAGTCTGTTTTTTCCTCCGGAAGCATTTGGAATCTTTGCTCACTGGAGCTCTGAAATGTCATAATGCCATGTCTCAGCATGAGTCATTTTCCGTTCTCATGCGAGGTGTCTGGGCGCCCCTTCAGCCTGGACACACATCCTGCGTTCTGGCGCGCTTCCCTGTGCTATTCCTTTGGTGATTTTCCTTCATTGGTCTCTGGGACGCCCAATACAGTCAAACCTCGGTTTCGAACATCTCCCGCCTTGAACAATTTGGTTTTCAACCCTTTCGCGCTGATACCTGTATGATCAGTCACATGTCTCTC
>NW_006361673.1:0-701 GCF_000327345.1 Myotis davidii
TGGTTCCTGGGTCGATGCTCAACCACTGAGCCCAAGCTCATTCCTCTTTTAATAACTTTAAACTTGGGGTCTCCCTGAATGGTTAAAATAGTCCAAGGATCCGGGGCTCCCCTAAAGACAAAGGGAGTACAATTTTATACAAATGTGGAGTTGTTTGTATATATGCCTCAGACAATATATATCCTTGTTTTATTGATCTGTACATAAATGACCTTCCTTGTGTCATCACTACTATATGTGTTCGTCCTTGTGTCATCACTACTATATGTGTTCGTGCTAAGACTACTTGTGCCAAGATATGGGGGGTCATTAATCTGTCGAGGGTGCCTTTCAAAGTGTAGTCTTATTTTGACAACTGCTGTCATGGGTGATATTCTTGGTATTTTCTCAAGCTTTTAGGCAGTTGGAAGGACTTTTTGGTTGATAATCTTATATAATGCTTTGGGTTTTTAAAAAAAGTACAGTGAAAATACATCCTGCTCACATGTGTTTGCATTAGCTTCATGTAATGTTCATATAGTGTTACACTGTATTTGCATTTCCCGGTTATACAGTAACCTTTGGTAACCTGGGTTTTATCGCTGGAACATAAATTCCCTACTACCATCCTGAAATTCAAGAAGCACTAACACTAGCAGACAGAAAACCCAATTATTATTATTATTATTATTAATTTTTTAATATATTTTATTGATTTTTTA
>NW_006361674.1:0-701 GCF_000327345.1 Myotis davidii
TGGGCGGTTGAGGTTGCCCTCTGAGGTTTAGAAGCAATGGAACAGAGTTCTGTTATTGGATTCTTTAATCTGCACTTCTTCTGGAAATTCTCTGTGAGCCTAGTTGTGAAGTCTTGAAATGAATTCAGTTAAGGAATTGCAGTCTACAGAGAACACACCTAAAAGTACCTACATGTTTAATTCAGTGGTTGGTTGAATGGATGGGTGGATGAGCTGATCAATGAAAAATGAATGAATGAATGAACCAAGAATTATTGAGCATCAAATGTAAATCAATATTTGTTAATCCCTTTCTTAGAGCAGTGGTTAACAGCCTGAACTCTGGACCATCTGTGTTAATGTTCCAGGGAAAGTCATTCTTCCTTGCTAAAGCTCAAGTCTCCTCATCTGTGAAACAGAGCTAGTAGTAGTACCTACTTGTACTAGTTTCTTCGGGCTGCCATGACAAACCGCCACAAACTCGGTGGCTTAAAATGGAAATTGTTCTTCTGCAGTTCTGGAGGCCAGAGTTCAAACTCAAGGTGTCAGCATGCCACACTCCCTCCAGGGGCTCTAGGGAGAATCCTCCATTGCTTCTTCCAGTTTCTGGTGCGTCCGTGTCTTGTAGCAACATAACTCTAATCTCTGCCTCCATCTTTACATGGTCTCTCTATGTGTCTGTGTGCCGTCTCATCTTCTTCTTTAACTGAGATATAATTGAC
>NW_006361675.1:0-701 GCF_000327345.1 Myotis davidii
GGGATATTCTCTTGAGTGTTACTAAAGAAATTTGATGTGAACAGTGATTAATATTCAAACTATTACTATTGCAAGATTGCATCTCTTTCTGTGGCATGGGGGTGAAGAAGGTGTTCTCAGAAGAGAGAACATGCATCCAGGCCAATAGGTGGGACACACCATCATGGGCCTGGGGATTGCAAGCACATTGTGTGAATGGACTGTATACAAGAAAGAATGGGAGGAAATGTGGCTGAGAGGAGGTCAGGGGATTCCTCACGGTGAACCTGCTTGTGGAGTTTAACTTTATTTTAAAGGAAACATTAAAATGTTTAAAGCAGGTGTGTGACGCAGTGGAAGAGAAAGATCTCTTTGGCAATAATTTGATTGGAGCTGGAGACCCTTGATGAAAAGAGCAAATAGGAAGTCAGTGTAATCATCCAAGCAATAAAAAGGTAACAGCCTGGGGCAAAAATGCATAAGACTTTGTGATTAGAAGAGTAGACAAGGAAAAGAGGAGCAATCTAGGATGATTCTTATGCACTTAGTTAATGTTCCAGGGTCAATGAGTGTGACATTCACTAAAATAAACTGGTTTGTTGGGGCTTCAGTATGGAGTGAAAATGAGTTCAATTTTGGAATCTCATTAGTGCTTTAATATAGACAATTTTCTACACAAACAGTGATCACTTTAACTTTAGTAGAACAACAACAACAACAAC
>NW_006361676.1:0-701 GCF_000327345.1 Myotis davidii
AAAATAAATGTATGTATATTGAAGTAAAGACAAAATAGCTTTCATATTTATTAATAAAATGGTCACTTAGAAAAAATATCGGTAACTTCTAACTAAACATTTTTAATTAAAAAAGACTTCCTTTTGAAAAATAATGAAATTATTTTGTTACACACATTAAAATGCTTATAAAATAGTGTTTCAAGATAAGAGAAGAAACCAGTGTTCAGATGAAATTGAGTATAAAATATGGCCTTGATAACATAATTAATAAAATTTTATTTAACATTAAATTCACACAAGGCTGCCAATTTTAGGAAAAAAGCTCTAATCCCCCATTATTTATATAACTGCATATATGGTCAAGTACCAGGGGGAGTAGTTAGAATCATTTTCTGATTTATATAAAATTATAAATATGTGATATAAAAACAAGCAAACAAACCAGATTATCCTATGGAACAAAATAGACTGCTTCCAATTAAAATGGAATTAATTCAACACAGTGAGACCTAGTGAGATAGCTGTGTATGTACCTAATACACATTACTACGATTTCCAAGCCAAAAGGACTTTCTTATCTACAAATAAGGATAAAATATGAGGATAGTTTTCATGTCAGCACATAATTAGTTGCTGAATAAATGGATAGTGGATGGATGGATGGGTAAATTTCTGAAAATTTACATGAGAAGCCATCGATCTGCAGGAGCAGGTGAGTA
>NW_006361677.1:0-701 GCF_000327345.1 Myotis davidii
TTTTTTGCTCTTGTACTTTTACACAATATCTCCAATTAGTTAGTAGTGGATGAAAAAATTCTTAAAACAAAATGGCTTGGATTCTCTTTGTTTCTTAAAATTTGTGTGCAACACATTCCTTTGTCTTGTTTAAAACTGAGGGAGGGTGGCTGTAGGTATGCACCTGCTGCAGGTGGGACTCTGGGGGAGAGCGTGCTTTTTCCACAGGTCTCAGCCACCTTTGCAGCCAGTCTGGTCAGCAGCCCAGCTATTGGAGCATACCTCTCAGCCAGCTATGGAGACAACCTCGTTGTGCTGGTGGCCACGGTGGTGGCTCTTCTAGACATCTGCTTCATCTTATTGGCTGTTCCGGAATCCTTGCCAGAGAAAATGAGACCACTCTCCTGGGGAGCTCAGGTTTCTTGGAAACAAGCAGATCCTTTTGCGGTAAATAAAAATCAGAAAACATTATTTTTCTAAGTATCTTTCTAAGCCATGCAAATAAAAGAATATTTCTGCAACCTCAAGCATCACCACAATTGTTAATCCATTTCTGTTTCCAGTAATAGAAACAAATTAATTGCAAGGACGGGACTGAGGTAGAGTGTGCACCAAGGAATATATAGAGTTGATATTTCTTAAGTCATGCATGCGGTTATCACAACAAAAGAGAGAAAAAATGTCCAGTTAATTCCTGATGAGGGAAAGAATTTTTTTTTTTT
>NW_006361678.1:0-701 GCF_000327345.1 Myotis davidii
ACTTTCCCATAGATTAAGAGCAAAAGTGAATATAGAAAGAAGGTAAGGAAGAAAGGAGTGCTCAATAGAAGATTAAAAGAAGAAAAGCAGAATATGAAGGATTACTTGAATTTGATTAAACTAAAATCTTTTTGTAAAGTTGCTCAAGTCTGCATTTTCAGACAGTATTAAAGACAGAGTATCAATAACCAAAATATGTTTTAAAATTTCTTTCAACTGGATACATATGTACCAGTAAGTAGGCTATCTGATCATCTTGCATAGATTTGTGTGTCTGATCTAAAGGCACCTGACTTGTAGGAATTAAGAAAGTTCTGGAAAAGCATTTAAAGAAGACTTCGGTTGGTGTTCAGATATACATGCCATGATTTGCAAACAGTGGGGCAGTCTGACAGGAGCCTATTTGCAAAGGGAGCTGAACAGCAGTCTAACCTCCCAGGAGAGAATGCATCCTCAGAGGAGAAGAAATTGAGCTGCTGAATTTGAACAGGCAGATAAGACTTTAGCTGTTGGAAAGAATTGAAGTTGAGAAAAATGGCATTGCTAATTACTTGAATCTTTCCTCATGACTCAGTTTTGGGTTGGAGTATAAAATAATTTGAACCCAGATTCTGACCCAGGGTCAGCTCTGCTTCCAACGGTACATTGTTGTTTGGTGAGGACCACGGAGCAGCAGCAGAGACAGACAGTCCCTCGTGGGT
>NW_006361679.1:0-701 GCF_000327345.1 Myotis davidii
TTCTTTTTACTCTCAGGGTGATAACATAATGATATGGACTACAGGAAATGTGAAGGCCTCTCTATCTTTAGTGAGCTCTTTGAGATGCAAATAACATCTGTCCTGCATGATTTAGGCATTCTCTTGCCTGAGGACAGAGGCCTTGGCCAGGCCATCTCTGAAAGTGCCTTCAGCTCTATTACCTATGATGCTACTAACCAGTTAATATTTTTCTGTATTTTGCTCTTAGAAACTGCCTAATGATACAGGTTCTTTCATACAATTTGGTGATGTGACATTAATCTAATACTATGTAACCACTTCGCCTGCTCCATCAATGTCTATGACCCTGAAGAATTATTCAAGGACACCTTTCCTTTTCTTCAACTAAGCAAAGACCATCTTTAGGGCCCAAACCTCAATTATTTAATACCTACCTGGAGTTTCAGATTCTCCATTTACCAGCCCTTATAGTCCTTTGTTTCCTACTTTCATCGCATCCAATTATATTCCTTTTTGCTGTGATGAACTAAGTCGATTGCTAACCATAAGGACTGAATCAAGAATCTGTGTGTCAGAGCTTCCAAAATATTTGAAAATGCCCAAACCTCACTGCTAACCTGTGTCCATCTGTCCCCTAGTAGCACAGCCTGATATCACCAAACCCAAAATACAGACTAAGATGGGAACCTCTAGTAGGTTAAGCTCCTTTCTTCTCCACC
>NW_006361680.1:0-701 GCF_000327345.1 Myotis davidii
TGTGTAAACTGAGATTCAAATGGTGATTAATGGTAAGCAAACAGGAATACTCAGTTGAGACATATGAAGTTGCTGATATGTGATTATTTTTAACCTAAGAAAACAGCAATTTCATATGGTTCAGACTGATAATGTCTAAATCTCCTGATTGTTAGTCCAGTATTTTTCAAGCAATAGTAAATAAATAATACTAAAAAGAGAACAATTAAATCAAGTATGTATTTCATACTAAAGTAATAATCTTTAAGCTAAAAGTAGAATGATTATCAGAGATAGGTGCGATTAATTTTTTTATTCCATGTGGCTAAACCAAAAGTAAACATAAAGTTGACAATACAAGATAGTAACTATATAATCACAGACCTTCGCATTTTCTCGGGAAATTTCACACTCAAACCGAGCCATTTCTTTTTCTTTAACTTGAAGGTCAGTAAGTGGTCTTAAGAATTCCACATGAGGAGCTGTAAGAGAAAGTCATCAGATTTCAAAATGTTTTCTAAAATTACTCTGACATACTGTGGTACATATTAAGAAATTGTGAGTATTTTGCAGGTCCTAGTCATCTTAATAAGCTATATTGATTTTGAAATCACTTGGAGCTGCCCTTTAGGTATGATATTTTGCTTTTTATATATCTGTAATTTTCATAAAATAATGTGGCATATTATAGGTCCAACTAATTATATCTATCTATCTATCTA
>NW_006361681.1:0-701 GCF_000327345.1 Myotis davidii
TGTAGTTTGAGGACCCCTGTTTTAAAGTATAGTGCTTATGACCCTTTACTTTATTTTTCTGTAAACTTATACATATCCATTACCAGCCTGCACGCTCCTTGAATGAGGACTATACATCTTTATAGTCTTCACTTGTTACCCCAATGCCGGGTCAATAGTTCTTGAAGCTGCATCTCTAGTTTAAAAAGCTATTTAAACTCAAAGAATGAATACCTAATAGAGAACATCAGCTGTATTCTGATTGTGGCTGAAAAATGGTGAAATGTTAGAAGATATGGTGGTAGGTTAAAAGATTCTTTGGATCAAAAGCCTTCTTACACCTCTCAAATCACATTTAATATATAAAAATGACTCAGATACTGACTATTTTTGAGCTACATGGTATTTTTTAGCACATGTAATTTGTATGTCCTTCAGGAAAATCACACAAATCATCAGAGAATGATAAATCGAAGGAGCTTCAACTTTTCTCTTCTTCCATTTTCTTTGTTCCTCTACCCCAAGGATATATAGTTTTTTCATATTATCTCAAGACATTTGAAAGTTTCCTCAAGGACTTTAACTATATATGTGTTAGTATGCCAGATGCCACAGTTCTGTACCCAATATCTATTTTTATTTCTTTTTAATCAACACTAAACAATATTTCTAGGAAAGACATATATCTGACAAGTATCCTATCTAATAATAGACAAACATGG
>NW_006361682.1:0-701 GCF_000327345.1 Myotis davidii
GGAAAGGAAGCCTGTGTACCTTTAGCGTGTGGGACATTTGCATAGGATGACACACTAAATCCAGGAATCTTTCGTTAGTATATCCAGGTGTGTCGGAGCGCCAGAGGAATTCCAAAGATTATGGAGAAGCTGGTGAGTTGGGAACGTCTTCCTCAAGAGGGGGGGAAGCTGTGTTATTCCTGTGCTTACGTCGGCTTCCTCTTCCTTTGCTGCAGGTGAAGCTGTCAGGTTCTCACCTGACCCCTGTGTGCTATTCCTTCATTTCTTACGTGCAGGTAAGTGGTTCAGAGGTCGTGCCATAATAGAGCTCCATGTGAGAGGGCTCCCTGAGTTCCCCAGGGACTGCGTGGTCACCTGAGCTGAGTGTATGTAGTTTCTTACATGAGCCCAAGGTGCCCATGTGAGACCACACCAAGGCCTGAGATCTGTGCAGCAAGGAAAAGGTGTGTCTGATTTGATGAGAGATACATGCAGTAGGCTTGCAGTTAGAGCCAGGAAGGAACGGTTGTGCTGGGCTCAGCGACTTGGTTTATTTCTGGGGGATTCCGATCCCATGGGCCTGCGAGTCTAGTAGTAGTGAGCCGTGAAGAAGGGCCAAGCTCGGGTGGAGGAGAGAGCAGCCCCGTTGGGGAAAATCACACTAGGACTAGTTTGTGTATTCTAGGCCTTTCCCCCTTTCCCGTCTGTATTTGACTTAAAGC
>NW_006361683.1:0-701 GCF_000327345.1 Myotis davidii
GGAGGTCTGGAATGAATTAATTCAATTTACATTGTCTCTAATGGGAAAAATGATTAGGTTTTCCAACAAATTGCTTCTACAACAGCCTTCCAGAACAAATTAAGTTAGAGAACCGAGGTTCCACTGTATTTCTTTCCTATGTATGTCTTTGACCCTTAGGGAAACTGTGTAATTATTGTGTTACTCGACACTGTAAAACAGATAGGGTGAAGGTGGAATACATTCAAGACAGCAAACTCCACATTACATCCCTGGTGAGACATTAGATGGCACTAACAATGTCATAGGTTTTCATGAGCTGAAAATTACTATGGTCGACCATGAAGATATCCAACTCTTTCACACATAAAAGATCTATTATGTATGGTATACAACATAGTATTATAGTATACTATTCATTTCATGTATATTTAATATATGATATATCTAAGGCATACTTTTGTATATATTTTATACATTAGAGAATAGTACAGATCTGGATTTCTGGATTACAAGTGAAAATTCTTAAGAAGACTACTGGAGAATGCTTGCTAATTTGGTTTAATTTCATGGACATTACAAATTGTGTAACTATCATACAGTCATCCAGGATTAGAACTGGTATAGGACTTTTTCTACTTTATAACACTCTAGTGGCCCAATGCATGAAATTTGTGCACCAGGGGTGGAGGGGGGTTCCCTCAGCCCAACCTGCACCCTCT
>NW_006361684.1:0-700 GCF_000327345.1 Myotis davidii
TTTTTTTAAATCTCCCTGTCTGATATTTAAAAAGAAATTTCCTAAATATGAGAAATGTTTTATATCTAGATTTAAATGTGGATTCCTGTGGCAATGAATGCATTTCTGGTGGTTCCAGAGAGCTCTTGGCAGGGCAATGCACCATTCCACTGTTTTATCACTATGTGAAAAACACTATATGCACAAAATTAAAGTTCAGGTTAATCAAAATATTGCTTGACAAAGCAAATAATTGAATTGTACTTGCAGTGCACAGTGGTAGACGGTAATTAACATGCAGCATCTTCAACATTTGAGTACAACTTCCAATTTCCATTTTAACACCATAGAATGCTGTCTACACACTTTTTAATGGTGCCCATGATAATAATATATTCTCTTTTTAATCATATTCCACGTTGCAAGAAATGAAGCTTGCAATTTTCCCAGGTGCTTACCAAATTACTACTGCAAGCTAATTCTCATCCCCCAAGTTAAGAGTTTCAACAGAGTGCACATTAACAGCCTGCTTATGCTCTTCCTGTACAACAGAAGGTAAGTTAATATGTGTGCCTCAATTATATCCAGTTTGTGCATTTATAGCACCCTGTGGGCAGCAGTAAGAAAGCTGTGAATGTACTTATCCTGCTTTTTTGATGGTCTACTATATTACAGTAGAGAAAGCCTGGGAAAATGAAAAGGAAGCAGAGCATAAGAAATA
>NW_006361685.1:0-701 GCF_000327345.1 Myotis davidii
TCATCATCATCCTGATCATGTGGCTAATTCAAAACTATCCTGGTAAAATAAGACACACTATAGCATAGGTAAGGCTATGGGTGGGTTAGGGATGGCATCTGCACACAGTCCAAGGGAACAGGGAATGAGTATCTGATTTAGCAATTAGGAATGACACAGATGAGGGCAGTGAATTATTTGGCTGCTCTACAGCTGATGTTGCCACGGCTAGTATTGAATACGTAGTGGTGAAACCAAGGTTACCTTTCCTTTCTTATCACTTCTTATATTGTTTCGAACCCTTCGTTTTCTGTATAATCTTAATCACGCCCATGATTAATTATCCTTCTAGATTTTTGCTTCATCTATAATGGTATTTATTATTGCTCGCTTGATACTAAACCAGCAAGTATGTCAATTGTGTTGTTTGCTTTTCGACGCCTTGTTCACGTCAGATCAAATCATTACAATCATTGCTTTGGTTAGTGTCGCCTCCATCTTGACAGGTCATATTGCTGCCAGATCATCTCCGTTGCCAGATACTGTGATTAGATCAAAACCTTCCATGTGGGGTAAGATAAAATGTAGCATCGCAAGCGGTAGATCACAGTTAGGTATGGAGTCTCCCAATAATCCAAGAGAACAGAAAATGAGACTTGATACAGATCTCAGTCATGGTCGAGTTGATCGAAATGATGTATTTTGCTGCTATATTGCTGATG
>NW_006361686.1:0-701 GCF_000327345.1 Myotis davidii
TCTGGAATTTTCCATTTAATATTTTTAGACCATTGTTGACTGCAGGTAACTAAAACTGCAGAAAGTGAAACTGAAGATAAGGGTCCAAAAATATATAAATAGCTCCTACAAATTACTAGGGGGAAACCCAAATATGTAAAAGAAAAAAGGGCAACAGTGTGAATAGGCACAGTGTGAAAGAGGATTTCCAAACAGTAAACATATGAAAAACTCCTCTACATCTTTAGAAAAGAAATGCAAATTGAATTCATAATGCAGTAATATATATACTTACTGGAATGTCTGAAATAGACAAATAGACTGAGAACAACTGTCATTCTGCTACTTTGGCGGGTAAGAGTGTAATTTATGCCAGTTTGGACAACCATGGCAGCATACCCATACCTGATGAGTAAATAGTATCTGTTCTAGAATATACCCCACAGAACAGTATGTGTATCAGGACAGATATTCAAAAATGTCATAACGGTTTAAGTGTAAATAGCCAAAAACTAGTAGTTATTCAAATATACATTAACAGTAGAATAGTTGTTTTGTAGGCAAACAATAGAATACTATAAAACAATGAGAAAGAACAAACTATATGTACCTTACATGGATGAATCTTACAAACAGTATGTTGACTGAAGAAAGACAGAAATAATGCATATATGATTCCACTTATGTAAAATTCAGAAATAGGTAAAACGATTTTTTTTTTT
>NW_006361687.1:0-701 GCF_000327345.1 Myotis davidii
TGCACAAATTTTGTGCACCGGGCCCCTAGTGTAATTATAATCACCTAGGCTCAGAAAAGACCCAGGAGAGGCAAGCCCTCCAACAAGAAGCCTTTAAGTCTGATAAGCCCTTAGGTGTAGTTCCTCTGTCCAGAGGACCTCTCCCATCTTCTGTGACCAAGTGTAACTGCACCTGGATAATGCATTCCCTGCGATGTTAATGATCTGATTATTACTTAGAATGCTATTCACAGTGCTGACTCTTGTGGATTGTAAATCTACACCAACTCCCAAGGGCTGCTTATCTCTGAACTTTGGGCATTAATGGCATTATATATGTAACCAAAATCATAGAACTCATGGGAACAGAGCACAGAAAGGTAGTTTCCAGGGGCTGAGGTGTAGGAGAGATGGGGAGATGCTGTTCAAAGGATACAAACTTTCAGTTATAAGATGAGTAAGTTCGGGGATCGACATGTACAGCATACAATACAATGTAGTTAACAATACTATACTGTACACCTGAAGGTTGCTATGAAAGCAGAGCTTTGATGTTCTCACCACCACCACCACCACAACAAAATAATCATGTGAGGCGACAGACATGTTAATTAACTTTACTGGAGTGAACATTCTGCAACATGTATGTGTCAAGTCGTCACAATATACATCTTCCTTATGCAATGTTGTAGGTCAATTATACCTTAATAAACCTGGGGGGG